>NC_042999.1:167846221-167873721 GCF_006345805.1 Octopus sinensis | reverse complement strand
TGACTTTTTGAATAATATGTAGGATGTAAAAAATAGTAGAACACCAACAGCCACCTAATTTGGTTAAGGATAAATGACACTCTCCAGTTATGGTGAAGACAATCTGTCTAGGAGAAAGAAATCTCTGAAATGAGATCTGCTCAGTGAAGACCTGCAACCAGCTGATACTATTTTGCATAGAAACAAACATGAAGATGTTATAGTTTCATCTATGGAAAACCGCTTGAGGCAGTGAGCTGGCAGAATTGTTAGCACACTGGATGAAATGCTTAGCAGTATTTCGCCTGTCATTACGTTTTGAGTTTAAATTCCACCAAGGTCGATTTTTCCTTTCATCCTTTTTTGGGATTGATAAATTAACCCTTTAACATTCAGATTATTCTGTCAAATGTAATGCTTATTAATGCATATTGTTTTGAATCAAAAATGCATTTTCATGTAGCTTCAAGATTTCGATGATGTGATTGTTTATTTGTAAGAATGACATTATAGGGTCTGTGTGAGAGGCTGGATCTGGCCAATTTGAACATAAAACAAGTAGATCATTCCAGCCAGATATGGCCAGTTTAAATGCTAAAGGGTTAAGTACCAATAAAACACTGGGGTTAATGTAATTGACTAGTCCTCTGCCCCCAAATTCCAGGTTTTATGCCTATAGTAGAAAGGATTATTATTATTATTGTTATTATGGCTATTAAATTACACAGTGTGGTAAGAAGCCAGTTTCTCATCCATGTGGTTTGGATTCAGTCCCACTGCACAGCATCTAGGGCAAATGTCTTCCACTATAGTCCTGGGCCAACCAAAGGCTTGTAAGTAGATTTGGTAGATGGAAACTGAACGAAGCCTATTGTGTGTATTTTTTTTTTTTTTCTAGTTTCAGCTCAGAGCTGTGTCCAAGCTGATGCACCACCGTTAAAAAACTACTGCAATCCATATATATATATATATAGATATATATCACGTGATCATGTGACTGATCAGACCATCAGATGTTGTTACACATCGCTGGTCACAATGCGTTCGCATTGTTTTAGCCTTCGAATGACGCCACCCCACTGGCTAAGCGAGCAGGCCAACAGAAGAAAGGGTGGTGAAAGAGTACAGCAGGGATTACCACCCCCTGCCGGAGCCTCATGAAGCTTTTAGGTGTTTTCGCTCAATAAACACTCACAACGTCCAGTCTGGGAATCGAAACCGCGATCCTGTGACCTCGAGTCCGCTGCCCTAACCACTGGGCCATATATATATCTGTGTGTATGTCTCTGTCTTGGCATTTATCTCTCTGCCCCACCACTTGACAAACAGTGTTAGTTTGTTTATGCTCCCATAACTTAGCAGGTCAGCAAAAAGTGACTGATAGAATAAGTACCAGGCTTACAAATAAGTACTGGAGTCAATTTGTTTGACTAAACCCTTCAAGGTCATGGCTGCAGTTCAATGATTGAAACAAATAAGATATGAAAGGTAAACTCAGAAAAAAGCCCAAGTGGGTCTTATCCGAGTGATGTAGAGAAGGCAAGTAGTTTAGTAGCTGCTAAGGTGGTCAGTTCATGAGCATAAGGTCAAGAGTTTGATTCCCAGCTGAGCATTGTGTCCTTGAGCAAGACATTTTTCTTTCACATTGCCAAAGTCCACTCAGCTGGTAAAAATCAGTCTTGCTTGTATTTTAAAGGGCCAGCCTTGTCATATTCTGTGTCATACTGAATCTCTCTTAGAACTATGTTTAAGGGTATGCATGTCTGTGGAGTGCTTGGCCACTTGCACATTAATTTCACGAGTAGGCTGTTCTGTTGATCGGCTCTACTGGAACTCTCGTCATCGCAACCGACCGAGTGCCAGCTATCAGAGTGATTGTAGCTAATTAGATAGATGTAGCTAATTAGATAGATCTATGATGAAAGACATTGCAAATGTGTCTATCCTGTCTGTCTTTAATTTTCTGTCACACTATACCTAAAACTACACTCTCAATGGGTTTTCATTCTTATTATGCTGGAAGGGTGTTATTCGAAGAATATTCAAATCTTAGCTGTTTCTAAGAAAGCCGTTCTCTCAGTCATTTGTAGAAGGATGATGATAACAATGATGATGAAGATATAAAACATTTGTGTGTTAGGTGAAAAGCAAGATAAAGAAGAGGGAGATGCCCATAATAAACCAAGGGAATAGTATTTCACATTCTGATGATGTTAATCACTGGGTATGATAAAATGTAATTAATAACCCTTTAATAAGTGGATATTTATATTTTTGTCTTGATGAACAGATTGTAAATATAATTAGAATATCAGGATAGCAAAGAGGGAAAGAATCAGTGAGATAGCTGGCTGGATAATGTGCATGTGTGAGTGTAAGTGATGATGTATGTATGTATATATATATATATTGTATATGATATATCTTTATATAGAAAAGAGAAGTTGTGTGTCTGTCTCCTACGATTTAGATTCCTAACTACTCCCACATTTTGCAGTGCAGTTTAACCAAAAGCGGGTATCTTATAGTTGTGATTTATATCGAGCCCTTTTGAGTATTAGCGCACGTCTACGATGAGTCTATGATTTAAAAAAAAATTTACCATCATTTTTTTCCATTTTAATGCATTTTTTCGCTATTATATAAGGGAAGTAACTCTCTAAAAATGTCTACGATGAGTCAACGATTTAAAAAAAAATTTACCATAATTTTTTTTCCATTTTTAATGCATATTTTTGCTATTTTTTGGCTATAACTCTCTAAAAATGCTTATATAGTTATTTCTCTTACAAACCTGAGCAACGCCAGGCGATACTGCTAGTATATATATATATATATATATGGCCGTTCCTTGATTGTGATGTTGAACTTAAAAATGGTCTATGACTATTTAATTTTTTCCCACTAGGCCGCTGGTGGCAAAAAAATTCTACAAAATTTTTTGCCACCCTATATTGATTAATTATGAATTTTCTGGTTAATTCCGTAATGGAATCGGCGGTTTATATTTATTTGCTGCCGATAAATTTGGCGCGAGTGCGATGATTTGAAAATTTTAGGTCAGATATTGCCGAGGCAGGGACAGAAATGCCTCGTGAAAATATCTGTTCCGACTTGGCTATTTCTTACTGACGATTCTAAGGGCCTATGGAAGATTGGCTTGATTTAATTTAATCAGGTTAGTTTACCATTAAACAGTAGATGAAACGGTGCATCGTATAAGAAATTACAGGGTAAATGTTTTTTAATTTTCTCCTGGTTTACGGAATTGATGTTATTTTGCGGTTGAAGCTTTGGCTGTTATTTCTAGTGGGTGAATGGCCTATTATGGCCGTTCCTTGATTGTGATGTTGAACTTAAAAATGGTCTATGACTATTTAATTTTTTCCCACTAGGCCGCTGGTGGCAAAAAAATTCTACAAAATTTTTTGCCACCCTATATTGATTAATTATGAATTTTCTGGTTAATTCTGTAATGGAATCGGCGGCTTATATTTTTTTGCTGCCGATAAATTTGGCGTGAGTGCGATGATTTGAAAATTTTAGGTCAGATATTGCCGAGGCAGGGACAGAAATGCCTCGTGAAAATATCTGTTCCGACTTGGCTATTTCTTACTGACGATTCTAAGGGCCTATGGAAGATTGGCTTGATTTAATTTAATCAGGTTAGTTTACCATTAAACAGTAGATGAAACGGTGCATCGTATAAGAAATTACAGGGTAAATGTTTTTTAATTTTCTCCTGGTTTACGGAATTGATGTTATTTTGCGGTTGAAGCTTTGGCTGTTATTTCTAGTGGGTGAATGGCCTATTATGGCCGTTCCTTGATTGTGATATATATATATATATATATATATGTATATCATATACACACTCGTATAATATCATCATCAATTTAATGTCTACTTTACCATGCTTAAACACACACCCAACCACAATGACGATGATGATGTTGTTGTTGTTTTGAGATTCCTTACTTAATTCTTCTGATATCAAACCTGCCTGAAATATGATACAAAACCTGAAGTGTTCATATTTTAATTAAAACCATCAAAAATAGTATTAGGTGAGAATCATTCTAGTAAGCAGTAATGAACAAAACACAGATCTCTGTAACTTAATTGTTTGGCAAAAGAGACTGACAGAGTAAGTATGAGACCTAGGAAAATAAGTGCTAGGATTGATTTGTTTTCACTGAAACCCTTGAAGGCTATGCCCCGGCATGACTGCAGTCCAATGACTGAAGCAAGTAACAAAATAAAGGATAATATATAAGCAGTATACTTCATTACAAACCTGATCACAAAAGAGTCAAATATCCACCTTCCCACAAACACGTGTCTACACACAAAAGACAATTTTATCTATAGATTAGATTGCATTTAAATCTGAAATAAAACTTGTATAAATTGCTAAAGTAACAGTTGTTCTAGACTGGCTCCATAAATGCAAATATATTCCTTTATATATAACTTTGTGTGTGTAAGTGTATCGGTATCCAAGTATGTGTGTGTGTATATATCTATGTATGTATGTATGTATGTATAGATGTTTTCATTAATAAGCAAACATACATGCACTCTTAAAATTTCACAAACTTGTGTTCTCTTGGCATCAGAAAGAAGTCTCTGAGTACAAAGAGAATCACAAGCCGGATTAGAGACAGTCATGTACATTATCTGATACAATACAGAAAACCTGTTGTATTATTGCACCTGATGTCGATTAGCACTTGTCATCATGCACCTGCCACTCAACTGAACTGCAATCAAACAAACAAATTAAACAGTAAAGAAATAATGTAAGTTGTGACTTTGAGGCATAAATTAACACCCACTTGAAGGATGGAAATATTGGAACCACTCCAGCAACTACACCTCACTACCACACTCTCACATATTATTTATCAAAAAAAAAAAAAAAGCTAAGGTAAAAAAAACAACAAAAACCTAACACACCATGATGTCACAATTTATTTAGAAACAACTGCGTATTTTATCTGTTAGGCTTTTTGTAACAACAAACAACACAATAATAATATCTGTTTTGATCAGAAAACCTGGACATGGCAATCTATGTGACACCCCAACCCCATGTGTGTGTGGTTTTGTCTCTAATTAATATTATATATATATACATATATATATATATATATATATATATATATATATATATACATATATATATATATATACATATATATATATATATACATATATATATATATATACATATATATATATATATATATATATATATACATATATTATATATATATATATATATTATACATATATATATATATATATATATATATATATTATATATATATATATATATATATATATATATATATACATATATATATGTGTGTGTGTGTGCAAAGAGAAAGAGAGAGAGAGAGAGAGAGTTGGGAACCTTAGACAATGTGTCAATACAAACATGAAGTATGTTTTTTAACATAGTCGGTGCAGTTCTAAGACATATGTGTGTGTGTGTGTGAGAGAGAGAGAGAGAGAGAAAAAGAAAGAGAGAGAGAGGGGGGAGGAAGAAAGAGAGAGTGTCTACTAGCAAGATGAAGGTTACTTCAAAAGTGGGTCTTTGCTGTGCCAAAGTTGGCAGGTAGCTATTTCTGCAGGTAAAAATCATTATTGGACCAATGGTAAAAGACAACAATGAAATAAAACAGAAATAAAAAATCACTGAAGAGTCAAGTATTGATATTAATGTACACAAATCTATTCAGGCCTAGATACACACATATATATGTATAGGAAGCACACATACTTGCACAATACACACACAATAGACAACAAACAGATGGATTATATGATAGACACTTCAATTACACACCACACATCCCTTTACACAGCACAAATATACATAAATATTTAGTATATATGCATTTATATAACACTTAAAATATCACTATTGCTAATGCCATGTAGAAAGCACCCATTTACACTCTGTAAAATGGTTGGCATTAGGAAGGACACTTAGCCACAGAAATGATGTCAAAGTAGATAGGCGCAGGAGTGGCTGTGTGGTAAGTAGCTTGCTAACCAACCACATGGTTCCGGGTTCACATACACATATATATATACATATATACGACAGGCTTCTTTCAGTTTCCGTCTACCAAATCCACTCACAAGGCATTGGTCGGCCCGGGGCTATAGCAGAAGACACTTGCCCAAGATGCCATGCAGTGGGACTGAACCCGGAACCATGTGGTTGGTTAGCAAGCTACTTACCACACAGCCGCTCCTGTGCCTATTATATTTATTTATTTTCATTTTGGATTACTTTTTTTAATCGCAGTTTCATCTCATGTAATAATCTCAGTCAAATGTCATCAATCAAACAAGAATCAAAATCTGAATAAGTCTTTAAAATAATCTGATCTTGAGATGTTAGGGTTATCACTTAAATTAATATCAATTTAGAAAAGCAATGTGCTTTCCTATTATTCTATTTCTGATAAATAAATAAAATACATAAGCCAGGAACAACAAATAAAAACTATCTGAAACATAATTTTTTTCATTTGTTGTTTATTTTTAGTGTAAATGCATTTAAAAATAAAACAAAAAAATGAGGTTTTTATCCTGTTTCAAAATAAAACAGAAATGAACTAGTTTTAGTCTAAAATATATCCGGCATCAAGTTATTTCTCCTGACTATTTACTGCTTCAATTGAAATGGTTATTTATTATTTTGTTCTTTTTTTTTCACATAATTATTTAAACTACAAGTTACTAAACTCTTCAAAAAATATGTCGTTTGTGCCGTCTTTTTACTGGTACATTATGCAGCAAATATGGTGATAGAAATATTTAACATAGCAGCTTGCTCTAAATAGCAGCAATTTTTAATATTATTTTATGGCTTTGAAAAAAAAAAGAAATATAACAAAATGTATAATTCATGTTTAAAGAAATTTTTAAACAGTTTGAATTCATCACAAGCAAATTGCAAAATAGGTTAACTTTTTAGCTTAAATATGTATGCGAGTGCGCGGGCACGCACGCATTGACACAGACACACCTATGTGAACACACACACACATATATATATATACACGCATATAAATTTATGTGTATGTATATGCATGTATACACTCATAAACATGTTTAAATATATATATACACACATATACATATATATATATATATATATATACACACACATATACATATATGCATATGCACACATATATACACACACACACCCATATACATATACAGGTCAATAAAAATGCCGCCAAATTGATATAAAAGTGACTGTTTAGTAAATGTGTTTACTTTATCTTTGCACCATTCTCCTCCTGAGTCAATCATAAATATTTAGGTTGGAGATTCCTTCACAATTTCAGGCCATTAACAGCAGAACTATTTTCTACATGTGTTTGTGTGCTTGTGTGTGTGTGTGTGCATGTGTAAGTGTTTTCTTTTTTAATGGTACCACTGTGATACAACTAAGACATCAACACAATGTAACAAACTTTTCTTCTCAAATAACTGGAGTTTTCTGAAATAATTCCAGGTCAACATTTAATTTACATATACATGCACAGATATATGCATAGACACATGTATAGATGAATATTTAAAATGTACACCCGCAAACATATTGATAAAGTTAGTAACTATGGTGGCGTACCTAGAGGTTTCACTGCCCAGGGAAGCTCCTCAGCTTTGCATCCTACTTTATGATAAACTAGCAGTATCGCCTGGCGTTGCTCGGGTTTGTAAGGGAAATAACTATATAAGCATTTTTAGAGAGTTATAGCCAAAAAATAGCAAAAAAATGCATTAAAAATGGAAAAAAAAATTATGGTAAATTTCTTTAAAAATCGTAGACTCATCGTAGACGCGCGCTAATACCCAGAAGGGCTCGATATGAATCACGACTATAAGATACCCGGTTTTGGCTAAACTGCACCGCAAAATGTGGGAGTAGTTAGGAATCTAAATCGTAGGAGACAGACACACAACTTCACTTTTATATATAAAGATATGATACATCTCAAAACTGCTGCCCAAAGTGGAATACCTCCCTTTTACATATACAAGTGAATAATATATTAACATTTCTGAACACAAAAAACACACACACAATTGTTGTTACTAAATAATGGCTGTGTGGTAAGTAGCTTGCTTACCAACCACATGGTTCCGGGTTCAGTCCCACTGCATGGCACCTTGGGCAAGTGTCTTCTACTATAGCCTCGGGCCGACCAAAGCCTTGTGAGTGGATTTGGTAGACGGAAACTGAAAGAAGCCTGTCGTATATATGTATATATATATATATGTATATATATATATATATATATATATATATATATATATGTATATATGTGCATGTGTGTGTTTGTGTGTCTGTGTTTGTCCCCCTAGCATTGCTTGACAACCGATGCTGGTGTGTTTATGTCCCCGTTACTTAGCGGTTCGGCAAAAGAGACCGATAGAATAAGTACTGGGCTTACAAAAGAATAAGTCCCGGGGGTCGAGTTTCTCGATTAAAGGCAGTGCTCCAGCATGGCCGCAGTCAAATGACTGAAAAAAGTAAAAGAGTAAATAATCTTAGTTGAAGGAAGAGGAGGAGATGTGTCCATGACCTTTGAAGGCCCATCCAGACTAGAGAGAAGGACAGGGACTGATAAACAGCCACAAATGTTATCAACAACTGCAGTGAAACCCAAAGTCACCAAAGTACCAGGTTTAGGTGCTGAATTGAGCCGAGAGTTATTAGATATAGCACCATAAATGCAGGCATGGCTTCCCAACCACATGGTTCTTGGTTCAGTCTCACAACATGGCACCTTGGGGTAACCCCAAGTCAACCAAAGCCCTCTGAGTGGATTTGGTGGATGGAAAATGAAAGAAGCTTGTTGTGTGTATCTTTATGTTTGTCTTCCACCTCTGCTTGAAAATGATGTTGGTTTGTTTACATTCTTGTAACTTAGCATGTTCAGCAAAAAAAACCCCAAAAAACCCAAAGAATAAGTAGCAGGTTTTAAAAAATAAGTATTGGCATTGATTAGTTTAAGAAAACCTTATAAAGTGCTGCCCCAGGATGGTCAGAGTCCAATGACTGAAACAAATAAAATATAAAAGATATAAACTACCAAAAATTGAATTAATGATGTAACTACTACATAATAGTTCAATTTTCTAGAAATAGCAGTTAAATCGACCTCAAATAAAAAAAACATATATTATGCAATGTAGTCTCCGATCTGCTCAGCCAGGACTGAATAGGGACTAAACAGCAATAATGCAATTGTCATAGTCTGAGAGAGCCTCTACATAGTTGCTGAAGCTGTCAAGGGCAGCAGTCAAATCTCTCTCAAATCACCACTTTTAACATCTTAAAAAAAATTGGAGTAATGTCTGAAAATAAGACAAGATTGTCACAGCAGGAATACCTTTGACAATAGGCCTGCTTGTCCTTTGGCTGATATGGGGGTTAATTGATAACACCAACACCACATACACACACACACAATTACCTAAAAAGACCTTGACCTGAAACTGTAAATGAAACTAGGATTTATAAATCCTTGGGTTACAATTATCACTTACTTAAGATTATACATATTATAATTGATCCATGGAGTAGATTACATTCAATTAAGTGGTGGTCATGGTCAGCACTAATACAGTAGATACTTGACCTGAAAGCAATGGCATGAGTTTCATTGTCACAGATACTCAATTTCTCATTGAACTCTTAGTCCATATCATTAAATCCAGTCTTCATGGAGACAATGTTTTCTACACTAACTATTGTTTGCCTAATCCTTTAGTGATTTGCTATAGTTTCACACAGTGTGAAAGTTTCTGTTTAAATTCATTTTTAATTGTTATTGGACTATGCACATGGATGAAGCCAAGTTAAAGGAGACATGTTATAGTGTTGGCTAACTAACTAGATTGTATATGGTTTGGTATAAATTTTTATACTATTTATTTTGTTAAACCTTCAACATTTAAATAGACCATATCTGACCAAAATATGCTACTTGTTTTATGTTCTAACTAGCCAGATCCAGCCTATCATACTCGTCCTTCAATGCCAATTATAAAATATACAATCAAAATTTCAAAAATACAAATTAATGCAGGATTAATTAAAAACAATATGAATGAAAAAGCATTACATTCAACAGAATAATCTGAATGCTAAAGGGTTAACCTATAATTGAGGTGGTTGTTGTTTAACCCTTGGTCAGACATGATAAAAGTAGGCTTATGATCAAAGACATTCCAGTCTTGACCAAGTTACCTTCCTACCCACTAGATATAGTGTCTTATGAGTTCTTCATTTTTTTAAATGGTTGATGTATGATTTAAAGAATCATCCCTCAGGATGCCTCAAACACATGGATTCATTGCATATACTATAGGAGTCACAAGGCACTGCTCCATGTGGTCCCGCAGTTTCCATGTAACTAGGAATATTAGGGTCTCATCCGTTGTCTTGTATTCAAGATCCTTTACATGACATCCTGTTAGTTCAAAACCATGAATCTGATCTGTTAGGTCCTGCCAATAACTAAATCCACACCCTGCTGCCAATGCTTCAATTAATTGTCATTGAGGTTTAATCCTCTAATGGTTAAGGTTTTGTCTGTCTCCTACCCTTTGACCACTCCACAATGCAGGTATGAATTATTCTTCAAATTAGAGAAATCAACACCTTTCTCACCAGATTATATAGAATATTCATAAGAATTTATTCTTTACATAGACATTCTGACAAAAGTTGTGATATAAATGCTTTTGCTGTGACTATCCTCAAGCAATGTTGCATGATATGTACATTTATGGGAATGGAAGCACTCCGTCGATTCCGACGACGAGGGTTCCGGTTGATCCGAATCAACGGAACAGCCTGCTCGTGAAATTAACGTGTAAGTGGCTGAGCACTCCACAGACACGTGTACCCTTAATGTAGTTCTCGGGGATATCCAGCGTGACACCTGAAATACAGGTACAACAGAAACAGGAAGTAAGAGTGAGAGAAAGTTGTGGTGAAAGAGTACAGCAGGGATCACCACCATCCCCTGCCGGAGCCTCGTGGAGCTTTAGGTGTTTTCACTCAATAAACACTCACAACGCCCGGTCTGGGAATCGAAACCGCGATCCTATGACCGCGAGTCCGCTGCCCTAACCACTGGGCCATTGTGCCTCCACATATGTACATTAATAGAGATTTGAAGTAAGATGTATCAATTCCAAAAATGAACAATGATGCTGTGGTTATTTGAGTGTTGAATGTCTGAATGTTTTTATGTGTTTGTTACAAATAACGAGCTTTCTGAATGACAGGTACAGTGGCATAACGAGTTGGTGTTGATATATTTAGGTTTGTGAAAATTAAGAAGACAAAATTTCATGGACTGTGAGGCCACTGGTTCTCAACCGGGAGCCATATGGCTTCTGAGGGCCCATATAAGATTTTGCAGGGTCCACACAACAAAATAGTAAATTGGGAATCCACAATGGTATTTTAAGGGACCCTGAAAAAATTTTGCTTCAGATGTATTATTATTATTATTATTATTATTATTATTATTATTATTATTATCATTATTATTATCATTATTATTATTTTTATTATCATTGTTGTTGTTGTTGATAAGGCGGCGAGATAGCAGAATAATTAGCGACTGGGTGAAAAGCTTACCAGTACTGCACCCGATGCTACGCTTTGAGTTCAAATTCCGCCGAGGTCAACTTTGCCTTTCATCCTTTTGGGGATTGATTAAATAAGTACCAGTTATGCACTCGAGTCGATCCCCTCCCCAATGCTACCCTTGAGGTAAAATCATCATCATCATTATTATTATTATTATTATTATTATTATTATTATTATTATTATTATTATTATTATTATGTATTTGTATGTATTACAAGAAACAACGTTTTTTTCTCTAACATTATACAAGTTACACAAGTTAATATATAAAAAATAAAATAGGAATTTAAAAAGAAGTATCTATAAAACTAGATTTTAAACATCAAATGGTGATGGGGATCCACCAGAATAAAATAGTAACCAAAGGGGTCCATAGACAAACAATGGTTGAGAAGCAGACTCTATGTGAAAGGCCTCTCCGAAAAGATACAAAAGATATGCGGCCCATATGACATCAGGACAGTATTCAAGAGTAATAAAACACTTTGCAAATATGTCCTTTGAGTAAAACCACCAATAGAAGAGAATATGACCAAAGACTGCGTGTACTCCATCCCATGCAGCTGTGGTAGATCGTACCAAGGGGAAACATGCCGCCCCCTCCAAATAAGGGTAGAAGAACATCACTAAACTGTGACATAGTCGTCGTCATCGTCGTTGTCATCGTCATCGTCATCATTATCATCATCATCGAAAAATACCTTAGGAGTGAGAACCCAGGTTCGAAATTTCCCCAAGACACCTGATGAAGGCGGGAGGGTATATTGGCCAAAACGTTGTGTTAACAACAAACAAGATGATGACAAATATCCGTCAATTGTAAATAATGTAAATAAATATATGATTTCTTTATTACCCACTAGGGGCGAATAAAAATATGTAAATAAATATATGATTAATTCAAAACAATGAAAATACGAGGGGCGTTCAATAAGTAATGCCCCTGACCCACTTCCCATAGCAGTAGAGCAACGAAACTTGGCACAGTTATTAGTCTTTTTCTACATAGGAACCACCCAGAGTTACGCATTTCTCCCATCGTTTGATGCAGCTCTGCAGACCGTTTTTGTAGAAGACCCCAGCTTGGTCCTCCAACCACGACGTGACTTCAGAAATCAAGGCTGCATCATCTGGGAAACGCTTTCCTTTCAAAAACAACTTCATAGCTGGGAAGAGGTGAAAATCAGAGGGTGCAAGGTCAGGAGAGTAGGGGGGATGAGGGAGGAGTTCATAGCCACAGGCCTGTGCTTCTGATCTGGCGACACACAAGTTGTGGACCGGAGTGTTGTCCTGCAGGAGGAGGATGCCTTTGCTGATCTTGCCCCGCCTCTTGATTTTGATAGCTTCTCTTAATTTCTTCAAAAGTGAAGCATAATAGGCTCCTGTAATTGTGGTACCCTTTGCCAGGAAATCTGTCATCACTACTCCATCCTGGTCCCAGAAGACTGTGAGCATGCCCTTGCCAGCGGAGGGCTGCACCCTTGCCTTCTTTGGAGGAGGTGAGTCATGGTGCTTCCACTGCATTGACTGGGCTTTGGTCTCTGGATCATAGTGATGGACCCAGGTTTCATCCTGTGCAATCAGTCTTTTGAAAAATTTTGACTCATCTTCTTGGCACATCTCCAAATTCATCCTCGAACACTCGACGCGTTCTTGCTTTTGGAAAGGTGTGAGCAACCTGGGAATCCATCTGGCAGACACCTTTTGCATATGCAAATGGTCATGAATGATAGTTTCCACAGACCCGGTACTAATCTTGACCTCATGGGCTATTTGGCGAATAGTTATGCGTCGATCTTCCAAAATGGCAGCCTCAACTTGATGGACAATGGCAGAAGGGGGGGCGACCAGATCTGGAAGCTGTTTCCACAGAGTTCCGACCATGTTTGAATTCACGATGCCAGCGTTTTACAAGGTCATATGATGGGGCATCATCACCATAAGTTACTTTCATTTCATCAAAAGTCTCTCGTGGTGTGCGTCCTTTCAAATACAAAAACCGGATCACTGCTCGACACTCAACAGGCTCCATTTCACACTTGACTCTGTTCAAACACCTGTAAATCAGAAACCACAATTAGTTCAGAGCTGTAATTTGCCACTTAATCTATAGAGATATAAATAATTGCACATTATTTATCTAGATCAATCAGCTAGATCAATCAACTGCAAGTGGGTCAGGGGCATTACTTATTGAATGTCCCTTGTAAATAAGCAATGAATTTGAGAGAGTAATCTGAATGTTAGAGGGTTAAACTGATTAGCGAATATCTTCTGCTAACTAAAACCATATTTTTCTTCATTAAATTTTAAAAACTGATAAATGAAAGTAAAAATAAAAATATAAATACACTGTTGATAAATGAAAATTCATTGAGTGTTTTCATTAAAACAATAACCAAAATGCAATAGTGAATATTTATCTGTACTATAACCCCCACCCCTCAAAAAAACAAAACAAAAACAAAAACAAAACAAGATAATTTCAACATCCATTGTCAAATAGCAAAGACTTAAATTACTATCTGTTGTTAATCCTAAGCCATGATTTAAATCAACAAGCTCAACTAAATCCATTATGTTATTGCTTTAAAACCTTCAGAATGGTAATTATCTAGAGTTACAATTATTTTTTAGGTGTAACAAATCCAACAAGTTGCAGTTCAATGAGGAAATCCAGTATGAAAAAATGAATAAAGGTAGAAATAATTTCCACTTTCAATACATAGATTCATGGAGAAGTGCTTTAAATAGAAACATAAAAATCAATAAAATGATAATTTTTCTCTGAAGTTAGGACATGCAATTCATTGAGTCTTTTTTTGTATATCTTATTTTGTACGGTGCTACTTCAAAATAAACCATTCACAAATATACAAACATGTACAGTATGCATAAATGGCGGTTCTTTTAGTTTGCAGATGGCAGGAGTGCAGACAAGTAGACATATGACCAAGATATCTATGGTTTCTCAGAGATATGGCTATGGCAATGGATGTAAAGGTATATTTATGTGTATATATGTCATCATCATCATTTAGCATCTGCTTTCTATGCTGGCATGAGTTAGATGGTTTGACTGGAACTGGTAAGCCAGGGAGCTGTAACAGGTTCTAGTCTGATTTTGGCTTGGTTTCTACACTAACCAATGTAGTGTAGTGGGTGCTTTTTGCGTGTCACTGGCACAGGTGCCTTTCTATATATATCTAAATAAGTGAATCCATCTCACTGCACCACATACCTCATTCTTATATATATATATATAATATATATATATTATATATATATATATATATATATATATATATATATGTATATATATCATCATCATCATCATCGTTTAATGTCCGTTCTCCATGCTACCATGGGTTGGACGGTTCGACCGGGGATCTGGGAAGCCAGAAGGCTGCACCAGGCTCCAGTCTTATCTGGCAGTGTTTCTACAGCTGGATGCCCTTCCTAACGCCAACCACTCCGTGAGTGTAGTGGGTGCTTTTCACGTGCCACCTGCACAGGTGCCAGGCGAGGCTGGCAACGGCCACGGTCGGATTGGTGTATTTTATGTGCCACCTGCACATATATATATATATATATATATATGTATACACATATATATATATATATATATATATGTATACACACACACATACACTAGTGTGAACATGCTATCTTTAAGACAGTATGTTTTACATTGATTTGATGATATCATTGTATCATATATTCCTATTGTGTATATGTTTAAGTATGCATATGGTATGCATTGCATGTGGGAAGAATGCTGGCAAAACATGCAACATGAATAAAGCGTGGACATCAATAATGAAAAAGATAAAGTAGAGCAATAAGATGAAATGCAATTATGCTAAAAGGACAGGCATTTAAAAAGCAATGAGAAATTACTTCCTAATTACTGCCAATAAATATATAATGGAAAAATTATACAAAATGCATAAATAGAAGATGAGTAAAGCAGCGGCAGAGTTTAGGTTGCTAGTTATCTGTAGATTTACTCCAGGAACTTTGCAGAGGTGGTTGGGGTGACAGTATTAATTAAATAGGAGATAGAATGTGTATTAGACTTTATTGAGTACAACACATGTTTTGAGCCATTGTTCTGGGTCTTTTCTGGTACATCAATAAAAAAAGTCACCCTAGAGACTTGTTGAGAATGAATAAAAAAACAAAGAAAAATTATTGAAACACAAATCTATGCACATATTTATGTATGTTATGTATGTATATTTATGTATATATATATATATATATATATATATATATACGCAGGAGTGGCTGTGTGGTAGGTAGCTTGCTAACCAACCACATGATTCTGGGTTCAGTCCCACTGCGTGGCATCTTGGGCAAGTGTCTTCTGCTATAGCCCCAGGCCGACCAATGCCTTGTGAGTGGATTTGGTAGACGGAAACTGAAAGAAGCCTGTCGTATATATGTATATATATATATATATATATGTATGTGTGTGTGTGTTTGTGTGTCTGTGTTTGTCCCCCTAGCATTGCTTGACAACCGATGCTGGTGTGTGTTTACATCCCCGTCACTTAGCGGTTCGGCAAAAGAGACCGATAGAATAAGTACTGGGCTTACAAAGAATAAGTCCCGGGGTCGATTTGCTCGACTAAAGGCAGTGCTCCAGCATGGCCGCAGTCAAATGACTGAAACAAGTAAAAGAATAAAGAGTATATGCACATGTGTACCTGTATATATGAGTTTGTATACATCTATACGTCCATATGTGTGTATGTGCATGTATCTAGATGTATGTATATGCGTATGTGGAAGTGTGCATGTATATGTCTGTATATATATATATATGTGTGTGTATGTGTGTCTATATCTCTGTGCATGTATGCATCTACACATGAACACAAAAAATTTGTCTATTATCTTCCTTTCGCCTTTTACGTTCTTTTTTCTTTCTCAGCATAAGCTGATTATATATCACTAGCAGTATCGCCCGGCGTTGCTCGGGTTTGTAAGGGAAATAACTATATAAGCATTTTTAGAGAGTTACTTCCCTTATAGATGCCAATTCGGGCTTTCTTAGCCATTTTTGTTTTGGTGTCTTCAAGCCATGAAGTCGTTGTTCTAAAAGAACGCTGGTCTCCTTGACAACGCTTTACGACGTTGATTTCCTTAAACTCCCTTCCCCACAGCTTCACGAGGGAGGGAAGAAGGGGGAGAAGCAAACAGGTGCAAGTGTTTGAGCGTGGACGCCAACTCCGCCGCCATCAACACACGAAAAATTATGCATTAAAATGGAATAAAAAATGATGTTAAATTATTTTTAAAATCGTAGACTCATCGTTGACACGCGCTAATACCCAGACGGGCTCGATATGAATCACGACTATAAGATACCCGAATTTGGTTAAACTGCACCGCAAAATGTGGGAGGAGTTAGGAATCTAAATCGAAGGGGACAGACACTCACACAACTAGAGTTTTATATATATAGATTTTATCTAAACTGGAATGTATACATTCCATGCTCATATTTGAATTTTTTGCATCTCAATAATTTTTCTTTGCTTTTATTCATCCTCAAATTTGACGGGCATATAGCAGTAAGCAAGCCAACACAAGGAATCTCTTGTGCGACATTTTTATTGATGTACCTAATGAGACACAGAACAATGGGTTGAAATGTGTTATACTTGATAAAGTCTAATACACATTCTATCTCCTATTTTATTAATACTATATATATACACGGAGGTGCAATGGCCTCGTGGTTAGGGCAGCGGACTCGCGGTCGCAGGATCGCGGTTTCGATTCCCAGACCAGACGTTGTGTGTGTTTATTGAGCGAAAACACCTAAAAGCTCCACGAGGCTCCGGCAGGGGGTGGTGATCCCTGCTGTACTCTTTCACCACTCTTTCTCCCACTCTTTCTTCTGTTGGCCTGCTCGCTTAGCCAGCGGGGTGGCGTCATTCAAAGGCTAAAACAATGCAAACGTATTGTGACCAACGATGTGTAACAACATCTGATGGTCTGGTCGGTCACATGATCACGTGATATATATATACACACATACACACACACACACACAAGCACTACAATGCATTTTTAATAGAATTAAACACAATATCATTGTAAATATCGTTATTCTATTTACATACATGTGCAGTGAAAAATTATCTGCATCTACATACATACATACATAGAAAGAATTAATTCCACTTCCTCAATGGTACTTTGTCTTTCATTGGATGGATGGAAGCACTCCGTCGGTTATGACGACGAGGGTTCCGGTTGATCCGAATCAATAGAACAGCCTGCTCGTGAAATTAACGTGTAAGTGGCTGAGCACTCCACAGACACGTGTACCCTTAACGTAGTTCTCGGGGATATTCAGCATGACACAGAGAGTGACAAGGCCGGCCCTTTGAAATACAGGTACAACAGAAACAGGAAGTAAGAGTGAGAGAAAGTTGTGGTGAAAGAGTACAGCAGGGATCACCACCATCCCCTGCCGGAGACTCGTGGAGCTTTAGGTGTTTACGCTCAATAAACACTCACAATGCCCGGTCTGGGAATCGAAACCGTGATCCTATGACTGCGAGTCCGCTGCCCTAACCACTGGGCCATTGCACCTCCTCTACACATACTAAGCATTGAAAAACACAAACATGTAGGCCACTTCATTTAAATATGGATAATAATTCCATAATGATGTTACAATAACTGCAGTGGATTCTTTGTGCTTCTTAGGTTTGATTCTAACCTAATGTAATTCAACGTATTGTAAATCTGTTTGAAACGAAGGAATTGCGTTATAAGGTAACCAAGTTTGAATTGAGTTTCAACTAAGATTTTCACAACTTCTTAGACTCCTAACCACTGGGCCATTGCGCCTCCACGTCTTTCATTATACCATAATCAAGAAAGTCATTCTTCAGCTGATTGAAACCAAGAATGCAGAGAGCTGGAACAAATCCTAATATAATGACTCTGCTGATTCCTTTAATAATGTATTCTGGTTCTGTTAAAGTAATTGTAACCCCCATCACTACAATTTCTGGTCTTACGCTGAAGTGACAAAATATTATTACTGCCACAGTTATGTCACTAAAGACTGAGTCTTAAGTTTTCCTCATGCCACATTCTAGACTATAACATTTCTAAGCTGTTTCTAGGTTCCTTATTAGCTAAATTTAGGCTTTCTGGTGTAAAAACATAGTTTACATAATTGATATATTTATTCTTCACTAGATTACACAGAAGACATTAAGAATGTGAGGTGTCAATCATCTCAACCAACCATTCAACTGTATACTAAGGATCCAGTTATATAAACATCTATCACTCAGAACACAACACTTCTTTATCAAGAAACAATACCTAACTTATTACATAATAACTAACAACCAACAAAATTCTAGATATTCTCTTAACCTTACAAAATAGTTTAAAGAAACCCATTGGACAATATCTGTGTGTCTGTACTATGCCTAACTAATGAGGTTTGTACACATTTTGAGGTTCAAGTTTCTTAGAAAATATGTGTTTATAATTAAGCTGGTGTTTTCATTTAAGCCCAGGATAGTGCTGATGGAGGCAGCAATTAGCAGAGTCATTACAGAGCCAGATAAAATCTCTTGCAATATTTGTTCTGACTCTTGGTGCTCAGAGTTTATATCCTACCTTGGTCAACTTAGCCTTTCATCCTTTCACATCCCAAGATGTCATACAGAGGAATTGAATCTACGACCCCATTATTATGAATCAAACAACTTAACCATTCAGCCATACTGTGTGCAATAACATGTCTAGAACTACATCATTTAATGTGTCCCTTTTTTGAGGATGGTAGGATATGATAGAGAAATTTGGTTACTATTTCTAGTAGGTCAAGCCATCGCTTAGAAGCTCCTTCATAAACATGTGTATTCGTTTCACTAACGTAATGATTTCTGTTGTTCACTATTTTCTCATGAAGATTTTAATGATATAAATATTTGTGAAAAATTACTTTACCTTTTTGTTTTAAATGATTGGACATTTAATGTGTTTCTTCACCTATATTTGAATGTATGCATGAGTAAATATATATTGCAGACATATATTGCGCAGGAGTGGCTGTGTGGTAAGTAGCTTGCTAACCAACCACATGGTTCCGGGTTCAGTCCCACTGCGTGGCATCTTGGGCAAGTGTCTTCTGCTATAGCCCCGGGCCGACCAATGCCTTGTGAGTGGATTTGGTAGATGGAAACTGAAAGAAGCCTGTCGTATATATGTATATATATATGTGTGTTTGTGTGTCTGTGTTTGTCCCCCTAGCATTGCTTGACAACCGATGCTGGTGTGTTTACGTCCCCGTCATTTAGCGGTTCGACAAAAGAGACCGATAGAATAAGTACTGGGCTTACAATGAATAAGTCCCGGGGTCGATTTGCTCGACTAAAGGCGGTGCTCCAGCATGGTCACAGTCAAATGACTGCAACAAGTAAAAGAGTAAAAAGAGTAAAAGAGTAAAAGAGTATATCTGTGTAACTATTATATAATTACATATATAGATGAAATGTTTGAACAAATGTAAAAGTTTATTTTTATTTTATATTCTTAAGGAGACAAAAACGGTCAAGCACTTACATATGACGTTAAATCATTTATGAGTGATGTTACATAAATGTAAACATAAATATTATGTGAAGATAAAAGCCCTTTCTATATATCTTTTACAACTGTTTCAAAAATTCAGTAGTTGGTTGATGCTATAGAATGTATAATACAAACAAGTATACATACTGATGCCATAATACACATCAACACATAAACACAACATAGTAGTGTGGTTAAATTGGAAGTGTTGAAGTGCCAAATTTTCTCTTCATAAGGATGGGTGACAAAATGATTAACCCTTTAGCTTTCATATTACTCTGTCAAATGTAATGCTTATTGTTTTCAACTAATCAATTATCAACTTGTAGCCTTGAGATTTCAATGATATGATTGTATATTTTCAAAATGACACTGTAGGTGTGAGAGGCAGGATCTGACCACTTTGAACATAAGATAGGTAGAATATTTAGGCTGGATATGGCCAGATTAAATGCTAAAGTGTTAAATACCATATATAAATGTTTGCCCATCTTTTGTCTTTATTATACATTAGAGTGGAAGTGCAATGGCCCAGTGGTTAGGGCAGCGTACTCACAGTCATAGGATCGCGGTTTCGATTCCCAGACCGGGCATTGTGAGTGTTTATTGAGCGAAAACACCTAAAGCTTCATGAGGCTCCTGCAGGGGGTGGTGGTGAACCCTGCTGTACTCTTTCACCACAACTTTCTCTCACTCTTTCTTCCTGTTTCTGTTGTACCTGTATTTCAAAGGGCCAGCCTTGTCATACTCTGTGTCATGCTGAATCTCCTCGAGAACTATGTTAAGGGTACACGTGTCTGTGAGCAAGCTGTTCCGTTGATTGTATCAGCTGGGACCCTCATTGTCGTAACCGACGGAGTGCTCCTATATATACATTAGAGTTACACATTTTTTATATCCAACTCTTGTTCTGTAGGACTATTTTGACTCTAAGATGTTGAATTTTAAGAATCTGGAACAGATGGCACTGACTGCTCTTCTTGCATTATATGCTTATAGTAGCATCTTCTAGCACATTGGATATTTGTATTCTTAGAAATGTTCGAATAAAAGAACAATGGTTATGTCACTGGGATTTAACTTGAACAACAACTGGTTCAAGTTTCATACCAAACTTTAGAGAAGTTTTGAATTAGTACAAAACTTAAATAAGCAGGCGAATAAATGTGTATGCTGTACACACACACATGCATGTACAATGAATCACCAGTGTATCTATGTGATTAAGTTTGATTTGTAGTCACCTGGTTTTAAGTTCTGTCCCACTGCATAGCAGCTTTGACAAGTGTCTTCTGCACATAACCTTGGAATGACTAATGCTTTGCAAATGAAAGTTTGAAACACAATCTATGAAAACAACACATTATATATATATATATATTTATATATATATGTAGCAAATCCCAAAAAATGAAGAACAAAAAAAAAACCCCAACAACGTGAGGACACTCAGGGAAGGAAAGAAAGATGGTTTAACATTTCGAGCAAAGCTCTTCTACAGAAACAGAGGAAAGTCCAATAGAAAAGGAAGACAGAGGAAAAAAATCACCAACGATTCACATGTGGTTACATTTTGAAAAAAGGTAAGAGAAGAAATAGAGCAACATTGCACAATTAGAAGTTGATCGTTAGTATTGAATGATCATAGTTTAATTATCGTTAAGATAACATTTACAGCTGTTTCAGTTTATTTTTGAGGTAAACTTGCGTTTATCTCGTTCCATGTAACAAACATCATCAGAATGATTTGAACTTTACCAGAGGAATATTGACAGATCGAAAGTTGAAAGGAGAAGAAAGGAAAAAAGAAAAGGAAAAGAAAAATGAAAAGGCCATTAGGTCTTTAGGCTTACATTTTTGTATCCTTAAAAGATGGCACGTGTGTGAACAGTTGCTTGAAGCAATTGTACACACATGTGCCAAATTTTAAGGATACAAAAATGTAAGCCTAAAGACCTAACAAATCTTTTCCTTTTTTCTCCTGTCAACCTTTGATCTCCTGTCAATATTCCTTTGGTACAGTTCAAATCATTGTGATGATGTTTACCCTTAAATTACCAACTACTGTTAACCTTACAGCAAGGCCTATACATAGTTAGGTAACGCACCAGTAGCGTCTATGGATCATTTATCCTTTAGATGGTTGCATAATTTCTAACTCATAATTTTCTCTCTCTCTATATATATATATATCACGTGATCACGTGACCGACCAGACCATCAGATGTTGCTACACATCGCTGGTCACAATGCATCGCATTGTTTTAGCCTTCGAATGACGCCACCCCGCTGGCTAAGTGAGCAGGCCAACAGAAGAAAGAGTGAGAGAAAGAGTGGTGAAAGAGTACAGCAGGGATCACCACCCCCTGCCGGAGCATCGTGGAGCTTTTAGGTGTATTCGCTCAATAAACACACACAACGCCCGGTCTGGGAGTCGAAACCGCAATCCTACGACCGCAAGGCCGCTGCCCTAACCACTGGGCCATTGCGCCTCCACCTATATATATATATAATGTGTGCATGCAAGCACATAAATGTGTAAATGTTTGTGTTCAGGAATGAGCAATTATGTGTGTGGATATGTGTGCACACTCACACACACATATACACAAATCTGTCCCTGAAAGAATTGTTGGTTGTACAAATTCATTATTAAAACAAGTAATTTTTTTCTTTGTTTATTCGTAAGTATTTCTCTGTTGATGAAAACCATTTCATACATCCTCTTTTTAGAGACAAAAATGTTTTATATTTTCCGAAAATAAGGTCAAAATCTCAATGAATAAGATGTATCAGGGTGAAAATTTGAGAAAGGTCAATTTCCATATATGCAGTTGGGAGCACAAATTATACAAGTAATATTATCAATTGTATTTTTTCTCCATTTTCAGAAATAAATATCAGTGAATATTTTGGTAAATGATACTATGATGAGAGCCACAAGAGTTGTGTAAATTTTTGATGAACAGTGTGTTTGTGAGTGTGTAACAACATTGGGTATGTTTACCAAATACAGCTATACCACTTAGTTCCTTAATTGCTTTGGGGAAAATCATGAACAACACAACTCCTGTTCTTGTATCCTGTTGAATCAGTTAGGCTTGTTGTTCTGTTGCATATAATGATTATTTATTCACGTTGTTTTGAATTAATTATGATTTGAGATTTTGATGCTGTGTGTATATATTTTTCAAATGACATTGTAGGATAGATGTGAGAGGCCAGATCTGGCTAGTTAGAACATAAGATAGGTAGAATATTTAGGATGGATATGGACGGTTTAAATGTTAAAAGGTTAAAACAAAAAAATCAAGTAATTTGCCATTTGCTTACTCACTGAAAAAGTGATAATTTGAGTGACACACTTAATCTATCATCCAATTTAACACCTGAACCTGGTTCTTAGGAAATACCTTTCTATTGCAAGGTCTGAAGAAGGAACTTCCTTCTTACCTCTCCTGCAAGGGCTGGAAACCTCAAAATGGGTCATGAGTATTTTCCTTTATCTTCTAATAAACCAAAACTTCTCATGCTTATTCACACTGAGATGGTTGGGAAAGGACTGAAACATTTGGTTCTTCACCTCTCATAGCCAGCATTTGAACTTAGACTCTTTTTAGAACTCATTGAATTTGCTATTTATTCCATTAGCTTTGATCAGGTCAAATGAAAAATTATTTACTACTGGTAATATGTAAACCAGTACCACTGTTTCACGGTTAGGCTGCTTGGGACCAAACAACTAATACCACTCTAATACCACTCTAATGGTGGCAGGAGGATGGATGGCCACCCTGAGAGAAAAAAAATCCAAAACTATCCAATGGGCTTAGAAATAGAATATAACACTGCAGATTCCCTTGGTGTTTGTCTGTCTTTCAGATACACTGGCCTTACTTTTCTTTTAACTCAGAGGGACTTGGGTGAGAAGAAACTCCTTTTAAACCGGCCATATCCGGCCAAAACTATTCTGCCTGTTTTATGTTCAAACTGGCCAGATCTGGTCTCTCACACCAACCCTACAATATCGTTTTAAAAATTAACAGCTATCTCATCAAAATCTCATAGCTACAAGATAATACCTGATTAGTTCAAAACAATGTGGATAAAAAAGGATTCATTTTGGCAGAATAATGTGAACACTAAAGGGTTAAATATGAAGACCACCAGCAGTGTCTTAAATCAGTCCTGGCTAAGATTATCACCATCTCATTATGCATTGTTGGAAATAGCAGACACAGATCACTTGCACTAACTAGCTTGTGAGATAAATATTCACTATTACAAATAATATAACGATGTATGCATTCAGAAAGGATAATACTACAACTGAAGCAATTTTAAAATAATCATTGCCACACTAATTATTTTTTATGTTGATTTGAATTTCCTTAATTGCTCCAAATTAAAAAGCATAGGTTTCTGTTTCATATTATTCTTTAATCATTAGTCTTGCACTTTCAGAATGTTTACAACAACAGATTTATGGTTTCACACACTATACTGTTTCCCAAAACCAAATAACTTAGTATTACTTAACTCTCAGAATTCTATATTCATATTAATTTAATAAAAACTCCAACAAATCAAAGATAATTTTAGTTATGATTAACTTCATAACAGATTAATTATGTAAAGCAAGAGAGTTGTACAGACCACAATGATATAGTTTCATTAAAATATTGTTAAATGCTTTGTTGTAGAACTGCGTTAATTTCAGGTCAAATAATTGACCAATTATAAAAGATAATTTACAAACTATCACATAGACGCAATCATGGCTGTTGCAGTTAAGAAGTTAGGGTCCCAGCCTCTTGGTTTCAGGTTTTCCCCCTCGATCACATTACATTGTATCTGAAGTGTTTTTCACTGTAGTTTTGGGCTGATCAAATCCCTTGTGAGTGAGATTTGATAGACAGACACTGTGTGGAAGCCTGTTGTTTATTCATCATCATCATCGTTATTTTCACATCCACTTTTCCATGCTCGCATGGGTTGGATGGAATTATTAAGGCAGATTTCAATGCCGTTTGTTGTGTTAGCCCTCATCTGTTTCCAAGCAAGATGATATTTCCCCAGACATGTTTTCACAGAATATTAGAAACAAATGACACTGATTATAGGACAGTGACACAAAGATACCCTCCTACATGTGTGTGTGCGTAATGGCTTCTTCCAGTTTCTGTCTGCTAAATCTATTCATAAGGCTTTGGTTAACCTGGTGCTCTAGTAGAAGACACTTGCCCAAATGTGTGGTTGAGAAGCAAGTTTCTTAACCACAGTCATGCCTATCTATACCTACTTATACACCTTTCTCCCTCCTCCTCCTCTCTCTCATATATATATATATATATACATATATATATATATATATATCTGTGTATGTCCATGTGTGTACTGTCAAGACTGTAACTGAATAGTTTGAGAAACAAATTTTGATAAAATTGAAACAAGTGTTGGGGTAGATCTCCTCTGGAAGCCATCTACTCATGATACCAGAGAGTGCACACTCTCCTACCCTGATGTAATCTCCAGGGATACAGGCATCCAGCAACAGGACCTCCGTAATGCTATGATGGACCGTGAAGTCTGGCGTAGCATAGAAAATTCCATTGTCTCGACCACGGTCGAACAATGATGATGATGAGATATATTTGATGAAATAAAAGAAATACCCTTGCAGGAGGAGTCCCAGTATGACCACAACCAATGATAAATAAAAACCAGCAAAAGAATATCATTAAAAAAATTAAAGCATAACCATTTTAATACAGTAGTAAACTGTTTATTATTTAAAATGGATATTCGATTAAATCAGACATAAGCTAATATTTTTTATTAAAAACAAATGTTTTTCAGTAATTTCATTTTGATTCCACACCTAATTCTCAGCTAAATACATAGCTGCAGTAAAAGCATCCAGTTCTGAAAACAATTGCTCCATCAGAATGCATATGCATAACAGAAAACATCCCATATAAACTAGTGTGGTTATAAAAAAAAAGTAAAGCAGCAGTGATAAAAAGAATTAATAATTCAAGTATAAAATAGGAATAGAGCCTATTTTATTAACTTATTAATTAAATCATAATGAATCAATAGTTAACATTTTACATAAATTAAATTAATTGACTTCACCTCTGATGCAATATTTACATATGCTGTTTTTCATAAGCATAAGTGGTCAATATGGGATGGAAAAACTAAATGTTCTTCAGGGCTGAGAAGAACTTGATGCAGTTTGAAATAGAAGTTTGTTAATCATGCAAAACAAAAGAGAACTTTAATGTATTTCATTTTACTAATAATTTAAACAAGGAAATCATCATCCTTCAATGTCCATTTTTTCAAGCTTGCAGAGGTAGGTTTTTTTCTATGGTCAGATGCCCTTCCTCTTTCCAAGAAAAGGAATATCCCCATGTCCAGTCATGCCTTTTGCAGAATTCTGAAAATAAATAACACTGCTTGTTTGGCTGTGGCACTTATTTACAACTACCACGTGATGCCAAAGCAAGGAGATAACACACAAATATACATATGTATGTAAGAGGTATCAGATGTAGAGTGCAACAAAGAAGACTGTTCTGATATGGTCAGATGTGTATGGATGAGGACAGCTGTGTAAAGCAGTACTGGTCTCTAACTGTGGAGAGAACCTGTGGGAGAATGGGATGAGATGGTAAAATATGATCTTCAGTTGTTGAGCCTCATGGAGGCTATTTTATGTTCTAACTAGCCAGATCTGGCCTCTCACATCTATCCTACTATGTCATTTGAAAAATATATACACACAGCATCAAAATCTCAAATCATAATTAATTCAAAACAACGTGAATAAATAATCATTATATGCAACAGAACAACAAGCCTAACTGATTCAACAGGATACAAGAATAAGAGTTGTGTTGTTCATGATTTTCCCCAAAGCAATTAAGGAACTAAGTATAGCTGTATTTGGTAAACATACCCAATGTTGTTACACACTCACAAACACACTGTTCATCAAAAATTTACACAAAATATTCACTGATATTTATTTCTGAAAATGGAGAAAAGATACAAGTGACCAAGACTTCTGGCAATTTGTTGTGCTTGAGAAGACACGTCAAGCTAAGTGAATTGTGTTGATTGTAAGGGAAATAACTATATAAGCATTTTTAGAGATGTAAAGTATAATAGCCATCTCAATATGGC
>NC_042999.1:167828721-167841221 GCF_006345805.1 Octopus sinensis | reverse complement strand
TCAAATGACTGAAACAAGTAAAAGAGTATTATTTTCAAAGTTAATTAAAATGAAGTCAGAATTTTTTTTTAACAAAAATATGCTAACACAGGTGCAGATATGGTTGGTCGTGTGGTAAGAAGTTTGCTTCTTAATCACATAGTTTTGAGTTCAGTCCCACTGCACAGCACCTTGGGCAAGTGTCTTCTACTATAGCTCTGGGCCAACGAAAGCCTTGTGAGAGGATTTGGAAGATGGAAACTGAAAGAAGCCTGTAATGTGTGTGTGTGTGTGTGTGTGTGTTTTTTCCCCCACCACCATTTGACAACTGGTGCTGGTTTGTTTATATTCCTATAACTTAGCTGTTCAGCATTAGAGACCAATAAAATAATTACTAGGCTTAAACAAAACCAAAATAAAGTACTGGGTTGATTATTTGTTTGACTAAATGCCTTGAGGTAGTGCCCCAGCATGGCAGCAGTCCAATGACTGAAATAAGTAAAAGATGAAAAGATAACAAAAAAGGGTTAAATTTTTTCAGCACTTTCACAAACAAAGATATGGATGCAGGCTGTTTTGTCTTCTCATTAATAAAGAAGTAGGGGGATCAGAAAGCTTCAGTAATATTTTGATGGAGGGGAAAGGACCAAGTATTTATTAGTTTGAGAACTGCTGGGCAAGCCACACTAGTGTTTTTGATTATCTCATTCTGCATTTGCGAGAAATTTACTTTGTCAAGTCATCATATTTATTCTAAGATTTTTGCAATCTCGAGCACTACTGATGTGTATGTATACAGTCTTTTATCAAGAGCCTATTATATAAAAGATATCATTCTACAACAGTATCTAAGTAGATTTTTCCCCCCCATTTTTTTGCTCTTTTTAATTATAATCATCAAATTATTTAATCATAACTGTTTGTTTAGAAAAAAATATTTAATTATCCATGCAGTCATTCAAATAATAAAAATCAAAGAGAAATTTCTATTCTGCTATTACTTAAAGCTAAAACTTCCTTTTATCCTGCTGTGAGCATGCTGAGATATTTATCACAAATACATCTGTGGAAAAGGGACACTTAAAAAGCAGATGACATTACATATAAACAAGAAAATCAGTGGCAATGTCAGGCATAGCATGACATGGTTGTTTCCCTGACTAACCATAGCACTTGTTTAAAACACATTGCAGACATTAAAAACTTATCTTCTACTATTTTTTAACATTCAGTTTTAAAAAAAAGAGAGAGGTGAATCCTTAAAAATGAAAATCAAAAAAAAACCAAAAAAAAAACCAGGAACTGGGTGTATTAAGAATAAAATTTAATATGAAATTAATTCTTATTTAATATGTATGTATATGCGTGTGTATATATATGTTTATTTATATGTATATCTAAATGTATGTTTGTATATGTATATGAGTGTATGCATGTATATAGGCTCAATGTTTATATCTAAATCACAATGCTCTGATTCCAAACCCTCTATATGGCATCTTGGGATATGAGTTTAATGTATACACACACAATGTGTGTGTGTGCATGTAAGCTTATTTCAATAAAACAATAAGACTAATTTTCTTTCCTTCAAGAACTTAAGTAACTGAAAAATTATGCCAACCACACACGCACGCACGCACGCGCGCGCACGCACACACACACACACAAGTTACCTTGATGCTTTGTCTCTTTGATTCATACTAATTCGAAATTTATCCAAGTCATTCTATTTTCACTGCTACGATACCAGAGAAAGCGTAGTTCAAATGAATTATTTTTGTGGTAAATTAGTGGAACAAATCGAGAAGTTATAAACATTACAGGTGGAAGACTTGAACCATAAAACGATTCCATTGAGAGAAAATACCATAATTTCTGATATGAAAATGTATTCTTTTGATGAACTGAAGAAGAAAAAGGTTTCTATGGGTTGGTTTGTATTGTAAAGATAACTGGTGAGGCAGCCAGTGCAGATATTGAAACACCTAAAGCAGTCCCTGAAAAATTCATTATTTATTATATATTAAAGGTTAAGAGATACAAAGCACACACACACACACACACACACACATGTAGAGCATTTTTCAGTTTTTGTCTACCAAACCCACTCACAAGGATCTTGTTCAATCAAAGAGACACTTGCTCAAGGTAATATGCAATGGAACTGAACTTGGAACCATATGTTGGGAAATTGAACCTCTTAGCTGCACAGCCATGCCTGTACCTATATATATATAGGCACAGGAATGGCTGTGTGGTAAGTAACTTGTTTACCAACCACATGGTTCTGGGTTCAATCCCACTGCGTGGCACCTTGGGCAAATGTCTTCTACTATAGCCTCGGGCCGACCAAAGCCTTGTGAGTGGATTTGGTAGACGGAAACTGAAAAAGAAGCTCATTGTATATACGTATATATATATATGTGTGTGTGTGTTTGTGTGTCTGTGTTTGTCCCCTTAGCATTGCTTGACAACCGATGCTGGTGTGTTTATGTCCCCGTTACTTAGTGGTTCAGCAAAAGAGACCGATAGAATAAGTACTGGGCTTACAAAAGAATAAGTCCCAGGGTCGAGTTGCTCGATTAAAAGCAGTGCTCCAGCATGGCTGCAGTCAAATGACTGAAACAAGTAAAAAGAATATATATATATATATATATATATTATATATATATATATATATATATATATATATATATATATATAGAGAGAGAGAGAGAGAGAGAGAGAGAGACAAATATATATATATATATATAGACAAATTCTGTAATGTTGAAAATAAGATTTGAATGTCATTATCCCTGATTATCATCAGTTAATATGTGAATAAATTTTTTCTATTCACAAGAAGTCAATATGGAAAACATTTCAAAGTTCTGAGTGCTGCATATGAATAGAAACACCTGTAATATTGGTTTCAAATTTTGGCACAATGCCAGCAACTTCAGGGGAGGGGGTTTATATAATTTGTTTATATCGTCCTCAGTGTTCAACTGGTACTTATTTATCAATCCCGAGAGGGATGAAAGGCAAAGTCGGCTTCAATGGAATTTGAACTAAGCAGTACAGATGGGCAAAATGCCACTAAGCATTTTGCTTGGTGTGCCGCCAACAATTCTACCAGCTCACTGTCTTAGAGACATTAGTAATATTCCAAATCAAATATATTAATTTCTTGAAACTCTCTCTCTCTCTCTCTCTCTCTCTCTCTCTCACTCACACACACAACATCCATCCACCCACACAGATATATAAATTACTAGCAGTATCGCCCGGCGTTGCTCGGGTTTGTAAGGGAAATAACTATATAAGCATTTTTAGAGAGTTATAGCCAAAAAATAGCAAAAAAATGCATCAAAAATGGAAAAAAAATTATGGTAAATTTTTTAAAAAATCGTTGACACATCGTAGATATTTTTAGAGAGTTACTTCCCTTATATAATAGCAAAAAAATGCATTAAAATGGAAAAAAATGATGGTAAATTTTTTTTTAAATCGTAGACTCATCATAGATGTGCGCTAATTACCCAGAAGGTCTCAATATGAATCACGACTATAAGATACCCGGTTTTGGTTAAACTGCACTGCAAAATGTGGGAGTAGTTAGGAATCTAAATCGTAGAAGACAGACACACAACCTCTCTTTCATATATAAAGATGTGGAAGAAACATTACATATATAATAACAGCATGTATGTGTGTAAGGTGGGTAAAGTAGAAAGCAACTGTGGAAGAGAAAGACAAAGACAGAGGCATAAGTGGTAAAAGCTGAACTCAGGATTTGAGCTTTGTGCAAAAGACGATGAAAGAACATGTAGCAAGATGGCCAGGACCCAGCCAACCAAAGCTGGAAGTTGTATAGAGAACTAGCAGTATCACCCGGCGTTGCTCGGGTTTGTAAGGGAAATAACTATAAAGCATTTTTAGAGAGTTATAGCCAAAAAATGGAAAAAAAATGATGGTAAATTTTTTTTTTAGTTAAAAAGGTCGAGTTGCGTCCCCTAGACGGTCTGTGGCTTGTGTTTCTGATTCTCGTCCCCATGTCGAATTTATCGATTTTTTTCAGAACTGGGGGAACTTTTCAAAATTTTCGCTGCGTTAGTTTTGAATTATGACTTTGGGCTATGTGTGTGTTAAGTTTCATCAGAATCGGTTGAAAGCCATGGTCAGGGTGAGGGTACAACCAGACAGACACACAGAAACACACACAGACAAACTGCCATTTATATATAGAGAGATAAGTATTCACACATTCAAATATACTGAATGTATTCAGTTACATGTGGAGGTGCATGGCTTGTAGTTAGGGTGTTGCACTTATGATTGTAAAACTATGCTTATGATTCTTGGACCCAGTAATGTGCTCTAATCTGAGCAAAACACTTCATTTCATGTTGCTCCAGTCCACTCAGCTGATGAAAATGAGTAATCCTGCAATGGGTCAGTGTCTTCCTGTTCAAGGGGTGGCGAAAAATATATGCCACAGAATTTGAGAAATCAGCCTTAAGAACCCTTGACCCTTTTTTTTTTATTCAGTTACATTATTGCTTATATAATAATTATCAGCTAAAAGTTAATTTACTACACACACACACACACATATTTATATATATATGTATATGTACAGTGGGTTTTAGAGTCCGTATAAGTAGGGTATATCTTATGTGTTGCAATTATACCTGCATTCACACATAGGTCATTTAAACAAACACAAATGCTTATACTTAAACTGAATATGTCACACTTGAGTCATGAGAAAGGAATTCAGTTTAAATAAGTTGTATACTCATCAACATGAATTGCGTATTCATATCATGATTCCTTGAGAAAGGCAACAGTTGAATATATTTTATACTATGTGTGTGTGTGTGCGTGTATGTATTTACATTATCACTTTTCCATGTAGTTCTCAGATTTGATAGAAATGACGAGTACTTCTGTAAAACTGAAGAAATTAATATAATAATCACTAAATATTATTTTGCATTAAATCCTTTAATGCATGTCTAGTCTGTTTAATCTTTGGATTAAGATAGCCAATATAATGTCTATACATGTATGCATGTATGTGTGTATGTATTTGGGTAAAGAAACAGGGGAAACGATACTCAAAAAATGTAGCAGAGTTTATCTGTTAGTTTCAAGGTCAATGATTGACCTCAACACAACTCAGAGTTTCTTAACATGTGCAAGTCCTTCAGAAGATCTTTTTGTCACCTGATGGATCATATCTGGAAAGAAACTCCAAGTAGCAGTGTACATCAATCGCCAACTTCAAGCACACACACACACACACACACACATCTCTGTATTTCTTATTACTCTATATTATATACTTATTTATCTGACTTGAAGGCAGACCTACCATTCTGCTTCTGCTATGTTCTCACCAATGTCATTTAAACCTTGCTTCATTCAAACAGAAATTTGTTGAAAGGGTTTAGAAAATCAATTGCAATCCATACAGAATCATAATTTTTTTTTTTTGAAAGCCCTTTCAAGAATTGTAATATTTTCCTCCAAGTAATATATCTAAGAACAAAAATGATAATTAGCAGGTGAAGCTCTTTGATTCTGTTAACCAAAGGTAAAACACAAAGATGTCATTGACTAGAACATTCTAATTTTTAGCCTGTTTCCAGAACTGAATCAAAGAATAAGACAATTTCTAAGGATAAGGGTGGTGGATTAGAAGAACTTTTAAGGAAAGGACTTTAATTCAACATTCAACTTGTACAGGGTGGGGCAGAGAGGACGGATGTTTTTGAAAAGGCCCCAGTGGGAAGGACAAATGTCTGACAGGTACCATGCACTCCATGGTGGCTTAGCATTTTCTTTTTTCAAGTGAAGCCATGATGCTGTGGATGATAGAGCATTGTATGTTTGCCTCTGACAGTTACATGAAGAATAATGAGTCTGTCACAGAAGTTCCGCATGAGTTTCGTTGCCACTTCAACATTCACCGAAATTAGGCTGTTCCCACCCTTAACACAATCTTATATTGGGTGAATGCACTTCATACATGTGGTACACTAATGAATAGGAGACTGGTGGGGGCACCACAAATGGTAGAGATCCCGGAAAATGTGGAATGTGTGAGACAAGCTGAATTGCTCTGCTCAGAGGCATTCCACTGAACTTTCATCGGTAATCGATCGGTAAGTCTTATTTTGCATGAAAACATGCATTTCCACCAATACAAATTGGGTAGCAGTTGAAACCATGGGACTATGCACAGTGGCTTAACTTGGCATGTCAGATGGAAGCAATTTTTGAGGCAAATGACAACCTCATTTTGATAATGAGTGATGAGACTCATTTTCATCTCCATGGCATGGGGAATCAACAGAACTACTGTTATTGGGCTCTTGAGAATCTGAGAGAACTGCACGAAAACCACTGCACAGCCCAAAAGTGATGATCTGGTGTGCTGTTGGAAAAGCTGCTGCCATTGGTCCTTACTTTTTTGAAGACAATAATGGAAATGCTGTTACTCCAAGTGTTACATTGAGATGGTAAACAACTTCTTTGTGCCTGAATCACGATGAAAATGTATGCCTATTCAATGTCTGTGGTCTCAACAGGATGGAGCAATGGCCCACACAGCTAGAGCACCAATGGATGTTCTTCACCCTCTTTTCAGTGACTGCTTCATTTCCAGGTTTACTGACATTCCTTGACCCTCTCAGTCCCCTGACTTGTCCATGTGTGATTATTTCTTGTAGGGAAACCTCAAGGCATGTGCATATACACATAAGCCCCAGACATTGGATGATTTGAAAAAAGCTATTTGCGTGGAAGTTGCCCAAATCGACAGAGCACTGCTGGAAAGAGTGGAGGCTAACTTCTAAGAATGCCTTCAGAAATGCATCAATGAAAACGGACACCACATGATGGATGTTGTTTCCCACACTTGATTTTAACAAATGCTAATTTAATACATACACACTGATGTCAATAATATTTGTTTGTAGCTAAAATTAATGATTTTTTGAATTTTTCAAAAAGTCCATCCTCTCTGCCCCACCCTAAATTTAGTTTCTATCACAAAAACAAAGCTGACAACCAAACTATTTTTGTTGCAAGCAAAATCTTTTTAATAAAGTTAGGTTTTCTGCTCCAAGAAAATATTTCATCTTAGTCAAAAAATATTTATTTCTAACATAGTCAATTGATACTTATTTTAACAAATGTGGAAGGATAAAAGAATCAAGGGTTATGAAGTCAGAAGGAAAAGGTAGATGAGTAAAATATTTCAAGGCATTTTCTCTGTCATCCAATTGATTAAGCTAATCCATTGTCCTTTATAGTGTTTCTCAAATATATTGCTAGCTATAACATATATCTTTATATATAAAAGAGGTTGTGTGTCTGTTTCCTACGATTTAGATTCCTAGCTACTCCCACATTTTGCGGTGCAGTTTAACCAAAACCGGGTATCGTATAGTCGTGATTCATATCGAGCCCTTCTGGGTATTAGTGCGCGTCTACGATGAGTCTACGATTTAAAAAAAAATTTACCATAATTTTTTTCCATTTTAATGCATTTTTTTCGCTATTATATAAGGGAAGTAACTCTCTAAAAATGTCTACGATGAGTTAACGATTTTAAAAAAAAATGACCATAATTTTTTTCCATTTTTAATGCATTTTTTTGCTATTTTTTGGCTAGAACTCTCTAAAAATGCTTATATAGTTATTTCCCTTACAAACCCGAGCAACGCCGGGCGATACTGCTAGTATGTTATAAACTATGAAGGTATACACAACATAAACATGGATGCTGAGTGTTAGAGAGGCAGTGGCAAGTGACAGGGACTTCTGGTGAATTGCTGTGCTTGAGAAGACACATCAAGCTGAGAGAAAACCTGGTGAAGGCCAGTGTTACTGATACGTAAATAGCACCCATGTCAGTGACACGTAAAAGGTACCCATGCTGGTGACACGTAGAAGGCACACATGGCAGTGATACATAAAAGGTACTTGTGCATTGGAAAGAACATCCAGCTATGAAAACCAAACCAAAATAAACTGAATTTCTGGCTTAGCATCTCTAGTTGAGCTGTTTAATCCATGCCAGAATGGAAAAAGGATGTTAAGTGATGACGATAATGAGGATGAGAAACACGTCTATGTTATATTCATATCACCATAACTATGGTATCAGTTGTATCCACCTCTAAGAAGCAAAATTATCATAGATACCGTCCCTTATCTTACAACTAACTAAAAATGTAAAATCTATCCTCTGGCTGACTTATTATGGATTAAAACACATCTTAGGTTGAAAGCTTTTGTAATCTTGGACAAAAAACATGACACAGAAAGGATAATCACAACATTTATAAAAATGTAATTTCTTCACCAGATTTAAAAGTTGTGTGTTTTTGTTAGTAGTTTACTGGTATAGATTATTTTTATAAGCTTTTTGGCAATTTACATATATTAGTGTTGAGCCAGACATGACTGGCAGATATTCGGCAATTCAAAATCAATAATAAAGTAATTTACCAATCAACTAACAAATTTTCTGATTAAAATCTAAAAGAGATCAGTGTTGAGGATTTTTTGCTATAAATCTACTTAAACAAACACTAGAAGGTTATCTAGAAACATTAAACTGCTCTTCACCACAACTCCTGAAGCGGTTATCAATTGCACTACGGAGGAACCTCTAGGTGACTCTGATCATGCTATGATCATCGCCAATCTGGCTCTTGCGGGCAACAAAAACCTGAACCATCTCCAATCTGTTTCCTTTGATTGGAAGAGAGCAGATTGGAACCTGTACCATACTGAACTACAGCACCCAAACTGGCGTGAATTCTACAACTCTGGAGATGTGAATACTATACTCCAGAGTATCCTGGACTCAATATGGGCAGCATGTGCAGCATCAGTGCCACGTAAACAGAAAAAGAAGAACCGCCCCAAAAGGGCAATTTGGGAAACTTCAGCGGTCCGACTTGCCAGGAAGGAACGTCGGACTGCTGAACAGGAATACAAGTTGCATAAATATATCTTCCGACCATCTCAAGCAAGTGACAAAAAAAGCAGTGCTTGAATTTGAACAGTGCATAGCAGCCAATCCTGATAGCAAGGTTTTCTGGAAATATGTGCATTCAAAGCAGAGACCTCACTCTCCAGTGGGCCCTCTTTGCAACCCTCACACAAACCAGATCACTGACGACCCCAAGGAATGCGCAGAACTCATTGCCGAGTGCTATGCAAACATATTCACTGTTGAAAGTCAAAATGTACCATCTTCACCATCACTAACAGCAAATTCCATAACAACTATGGAATTTACACCTGCAATGCTGCGACATCACCTTCAAAATAAGCGCAACTATGCCTCCCCTGGTCTTGATGGAGTTACATACCTGCTTCTCAAACGTGGCAGGTACTTCCTTTTACACCAGCTTTCTATTTTCTTCCAGTACTGTCTCAACAATGGTGTTACTCCGGAGCAGTGGAAAACTGCCAGTGTCATTCCTCTGTTCAAAAAGGGTGACCGCACATCACCTGTCAACTATCGCCCAGTCAATCTCACTAGCTGTATTGCAAAACTGATGGAATCGTATGTCAGAGAAACACTCTGGAACTTCTGGAGCTCTCACAGTCTCATCCGACCCTCACAATATGGATTTGTCCCTAACTCCAGCTGCAGTGATCAGCTTGTCGAGTTCCTTGAGGACATTACTCAAATCACTGACAGTGGCTCATGGGTGGATGTTGTCTACCTTGACTTTGCTAAGGCTTTCAACTCTGTGCCACACAAAAGGCTTATGGTGAAACTCTCTGCAATGGGTGTGAGGGATGACCTTTTTAACTGGTTGAAATCCTTCATTCTCAGCCGAAAGGAGGTAGTCACAGTTCTAGGACAGTATTCTACACCATATGAGATGTCATCGGGTGTACCACAGGGATCTGTCCTTGGTCCCCTCTTGTTTGTGGCATACATTAATGACATAGATGCCAATTTAAAGAATGCCACAGTATTGAACTAGGCAGACGACATCAAGCTGTACCTTGAAATCAAGAGGACAGATCCTGATGTCTACAACTCTTTCCTGCAATCAGACCTAGACACAATGCAGCAATGGATCACAGACTGGCAACTGAAACTGGCTGTGGACAAGTGTACCACCATGCATTTTGGGAGAAAAAACCCTGCGTCCACATACTTCCTCCACAACACTGATATCAAGAAATCCTCTTGCGAGCGTAACCTAGGCATCACTGTCAGCAGTGATTTGCTTTGGACAAAGCATATCTCTGAAATTGTCAAGAAGGCCGAGGGTGTCTTGGCATCACTCAGCAAGACTTTTGTTAGCCGCTCTCCAGCCATCTATTTAAAACTGTATACAGCTATGGTACGACCACACTTGGAATTCGCATCATCAGTTTGGAAACCCTATCTTGCTCAGAACATTGACCTCCTGGAATCTGTCCAGAGACGTGCAACCAAATGCATACCCTCCATCAGACACCTACCATATTCTGAGCGCCTTGTTTCCCTGGGCATGGATTCACTGAAGCTCCGGCATCTGGCGACAGACTTGGTAAACACCCACAAAGTTATCAACCACCTCACCAACAACAACACTGAACACCTTTTTGATCTCCATGTGTCTAACACACGTGGACATGCCTACAAAGTCAGAAAACAACACAGCTCCCATGACTTTCAGAAACATTTTTTCACGCTCAGAGTTGCTGAAGCATGGAATAAACTGCCTGCGTCAGTTGTTGACTGCCATGACACTGCATCCTTTAAGGCCCTCATGCTTTCCGAAATCCACCGAAACTACACCTGATTATATATACACTTTAGATGAGTTGTAGTGCACCTGAGCACTGTACACAATTATTATTATTATTATTATTATTATTATCATTATTATTATTATTATTATTATTATTATTATTTTAAACAGAGGTATGAAGAACATTTATACTTAGGACTACAAATAAATGCTTCTGTTTGTTTATAAAAAAAAAATCACAATAAAGCATAACTTGCTGATTCTCATGACATTACTGATCATGTGGTCTTCTATGCCACCCCAATGTACAGTCCCCAGTGTACATGTGGAAATGCACCAATGAGGAATAAGGATGGTTTACATCTCTTCATAGAGAAGAAAATAACATGAAGCACTCAAATAACATTTTAGTAAGTTTTTAAACTATCTCTTAAATTCTCCTGAATCTCTTGACTGTATTCCATAAATTTCGGAAGGTATCAGTTTGGATTGACTATCCAAAATGCAGGAGCTAGTAACTGTCATCCTATGGAAGGGGTAGACCCAGGAAGATGTGGGGTGAAGTAATGAGAAAGGATCTTCAGATGCTGGGCCTCACTGAAGAGATGACAAAGGACTGGGACCTGTGGCAATTTTCTGTACCTGAGAAGACGTGTCAAGCTAAGTAAAATGCATCCAAAAAGACTCTGTAAAGTGGTTGGCATGTTAGGAAGGGCACTCAGCAGTAGAAAGCATGCCGAAACAGACAATTCGAGTCTGGACAGCTCCTGTTAATCTGTCCAACCCATGCCAGCATGGAAAATGGATGTTAAATGATGAAACGATGAGGACGATGATTATGATGAAACAAAATCAGAGAAACCCCCTGGTGTCAACAGCATCTATCACTAAAAAATGATGTGTATATATTTGTGAACATTTTTTTGCTTATGACTTAGCTCTTAGTGGCTCATTTCCAACATGATAGTCAGAAGATTATACACCATTTTGAAAATGTGGCATGTTTCCAACATGACAATAGATGTGGAAAAGATTGAAATCTTGAATCCAACTAAAGCCAAACAACTGGAACAGGAAATCAAACCATCAGGATTACAAATCAGTCTTTCTCTCAGGATGGTGAAAAAGTTCACATATTTATTTAGCCAGCATGATTTCTGATGACAGCAGCCTGGACATGGAAGTGGACCACTGCATATAGTCAGATAAAATAGAATCGAAGAAGACTAGGTGGTCTCTGTTGGCAAGACTTACTGTTATTTAGAAAAAGTAACATAAAAAGTAAAGTGAAATTGTTGTGGTGAGTGGAGGATCCAACATTTCAAAGAAAGTTCTTCTGGGTTATGATGACAGACGATTAAAAAACACAGAAAGACACAATGTATGTATGTGTGTATTTATATATAAACATATGTGTATGTGTTGTACCCATGCCTTGTGTTCTGTTTATAGTAATTTACCTTTTTTTATGTTCCATAATTTAGCAGTTTGACAAATGGATAACAATAAAATAAGAAGTGAACTTAAAAAAGAAAATAAACACTATTGTGGATTTGACCAGCTAAACCTTTGAAGGTGATACCTCTGAATGGTTGTAGTCCAATGATGGATATTAGTAATAGAATAGTTTTATTTATGAAATGTACATAGTAACAGAATAGGAAGTTTTACTTCTAAGAATAAGTATAACAACATTTGTATCACATAGGCTACTGGTACTTATTTATGCAACAGTTGTTTAGTGCTCTTTTC
>NC_042999.1:167803721-167823721 GCF_006345805.1 Octopus sinensis | reverse complement strand
CATCAGGTGCTTCACTTAATTAGACTCCAATTTTTCTGACGATGAACCAGTAAATCACAGAGCATTAACAATTTAATTCTGCCAAAAGAATACGTAGAACTGAAATAATCCACAAATAAACTTTTCTACTCTAAGCACAAGGCCCAAAATTTTTGGGGAGGGGTGCCAGTTAATTAGATTGACCCCAGTATGCAAGTGGTACTTATCTATTGACCCCGAAAGGATGAAAGGCAAAGTCGACCTCGGCGGAATTTGAACTCAGAATGTAAAGACAAACAAAATAGCACTAAACATTTCACCCGGTCTGCCAACATTTCTGCCAGTTCACCACCTTCATAATCCACAAATAATATTAGATCAATTCTATAATTGATATTTCATGTAGGAATTTATGTAACAACCTCAAGAAACTGATCCAGCAGTCAGTATTCATAGTCTATTGCAAATTGTAGCTAACACATTAATAATATAACTAATGCTCTCAGGTGGGGTGGGCAGCTGACAGAAGTGATAACTATTGATGGATATGCTCAATCACAAAATATAACACATTTTACTATTTTTTTTTTTAATTAGCAGAAGCAACATAAATGTGTGCAAGTAGCCTGCTGCATATGAGTGTGTGTGTGTGTGTGTGTGTGTGTATGTGTGTGTACTTCCTTGTCTGGGCCTCAAGTGCTTATTACTAACAAATGATCTTGTTGCACAAAAAGAAACAATTTTTGTTTTGCAAACATGCGCAGATATTGGACTGTTCATGTTTGAAGGAGTTACGGGAAATAGTATCTTGCTTGGAAAGATTTTGATAGGAGTTGGCCAGGCAGAAGCCTGCACCAGATTTCTGTAACTGTTTTGACAGGATTTTAACAGCTGGATGCCCTTCCTAACACCAACCACTCAGCAGAGTGGACTTTGTGCTTTTTATGTGGCACTAGCACAGGCAAGGTAAATTTTGGCAAGGTTTTTACAGCTGGACACCCTTCCAGATGTCAACCACTTTACAGTGTGGACTGGATGCTTTTTAAGTGACACTGCACTGACAGATGCTAATCTTTACCTGTTTTTTATCTGAAGTATCCCTTATTCCACACACTTTCAAAGGATTGCAGAGAGAAGAAATTGACAACACCTCCACCCACTGTGCCATAATATTGATTGCGTATGTAAACATAGAGACAGGCATGCATGCAGGCAAGGGCAGGTGTGCACACACATATAAGATGGTCTTCTTTTAGCTGCTGCCAGCAAATCCAACCACAAGATTTTGGTCAGCAATAAAGAAGAGAACTGCCCAAGGCAATAAAGAAGAGAACTGCCCAAGGCAATAAAGAAGAGAACTGCCCAAGGCAATAAAGAAGAGAACTGCCCAAGGCAATAAAGAAGAGAACTGCCCAAGTCACTGCATTGAGTGATTGAACCTGAAACCATTTGGCTGGAAACATACTAAAAACATGGCTAAAACACACAACACACTTAGAAACTAAATGACATGCAATGCAACTAACTGGATAGCAACAACTGACCAACTGCTCTATCAGCTTTCTCTGTACCATAAATCTGTTTGATTGGAGTTTTGCTGTGCTACTGAACAATACCTTAAATTTCTATTCCTAGGAAAGCATGGATCATGAAATATCCTGCATCTGAATATCAAAATATCCAAAGACAGCCAGCACAAAAATGAAGGATGAGCATGCCTTTAAAAAATGAGAAAAAAAAAAATGGGACTAGACAGGACAGCTAAGTACAATGATCAGATCAAGATCTTTATTAGCATCTCTTGTAAAAGTTATGTTTGAGGCTATCATATCAACCAACCAGTTAGCTAGAGATTATTAGTAAAAAAAATTTGATATATTTAATTTACTCTTTACTCTTTTACTTGTTTCAGTCATTTGACTGTGGCCATGCTGGAGCACCGCCTTTAGTCAAGCAAATCGACCCCGGGACTTATTCTTTGTAAGCCCAGTACTTCACGGTCTCTTTTGCCGAACCGCTAAGTGACGGGGACGTAAACACACCAGCATCGGTTGTCAAGCAATGCTAGGGGGACAAACACAGACACACACATACATATATATATACATATATACGACGGGCTTCTTTCAGTTTCCGTCTACCAAATCCACTCACAAGGCATTGGTTGGCCCGGGGCTATAGCAGAAGACACTCGCCCAAGATGCCACGCAGTGGGACTGAACCCGGAACCATGTGGTTGGTTAGCAAGCTACTTACCACACAGCCACTCCCACCTAATTGGACATTTTAAGTACCACAAAGTGTAAGCAATAAATTCAATATGAACTTATTTCTTGTTTATTCTATATATTTACTTGCGATAATCCCATCTGCAGTGCACTTCTTAACATACTGCTTAATCATGGTAAAAAGCAAGTGTTTCTATATTTCTACGAAATAGACTGAAGCAAATAAAAACAATGTTTCATGTTTCTGCTGGTATGAAAACAAAAGAGAGTCTTCACACTTCAAGGCTGAATGATTAGCAAAAGGAAAAAACAAAAAGAGATTCTTAACTGAAAAACCATCAGCCTTTACACACATATTCCTAAATTAGCAAAAAAATAGATGTGCTCTATTTGAGTGCTGACCCATTCTAAAAGAGAAAAAGACATAGATATGTCTATGTTATATATATATATATATATATATATATATATATATATATATATATATATATATATATATATATATATATATTTATATAATAAATATTAGGGAATAAATCCAAACTTACAAGGAAAAATCAGATTTAGTATTGAATCCAATTTTATAGTAAAATATTATATTATATTAAATTAGAGATAAAACCACTATTAGGCAAATCATACAATGAAAAACTTAAGCCAATAAAAATATTGGCTTAAGTTTTTCATTGTTTGATTTGCCTAATAGTGGTTTTATCTCTAATTTAATATAATATATATATATATGTATATATATATATATATATATATATATATATATATATATATATATAGGGACAAGCATGGCTCTGTGGTTGAGATGTTTGCTTTTTAACCATATGGCTTTGGGTTCAGACCCACCTGAAGTGCAAGTATTTTCTACTATAGCTCTGGGATAACCAGTCTGGTGAGTGGATTTAGTAGCCAAAAACTGAAAGAAGACTATGTGTGTTTACTCACATCCGTCATTGTTTGTTCAAAAGTACAGCAGTGATTGTTGTTGCCAGCTTAGGTACTTTGTACCATAAAAGCCATGTGGAATAAGAGATCTGTTGTTTGAAAACAGGTATGGGTGGGCACCAAGAAGAGCATCCATCTAAAAATAAAATATTCATCCAACCCATGCAAGCATGGAAAAACAGATGCTAACTGAACACACACTCACATTAGTGTGTATAATATATATAATGTGGAATGACACTAGCTGTAATATTTTGTCTCAGAGAAAGATCTCAAATAGACTGTTGTGTTAAAAACACAGGGCCTTATTCAGAACATCAGTGGATTGCCAGACACAGTGTTTCAATCTCAATAGGCCTCCTCAGTGGTAAATACTCCAGCTGTTCTAAGCTAAGCTGACAAATCTTGGCTGGCTTGTGTGACACAAATCAGTGAATGTTTTGTTTATTGACTTCTAAATAAAAACAAACATTTGTTGGCTGAACCCATTACATCCAGAATATTTGTTACATGGATCAGGTCAAACATGTGTTCTGGCAATCGACCAAGATTTTGAGTAAAGCTCTAAGTTTTTAACATAAATCTATATGAACTGCTTCTCTGAGACAAAACTTTTCAGCTAGTGTCTTTCTACAGTTGTACACACATTATATATATTATATACACCAGGTTGTTTCAAATGTGTATGTGATCTCATTTCTGTTTTCCATCCACATTTCCAAGCTTGCATGAGTCAGAATTTGTTGAGGTGGATTGGATTTTCTACAACCAGATGCCCTTCCTGTCAGTCACTCACACCTATTTCTAGGTAAAGTAATAAATCCCCAAGATGAGACATGTTTTCATGGAAGATTGGAAACAAAGAACACTTTTCTATGCTTCCACACACACAAACTGAAATCTTATCATATGAAAGATTGCAAAGCATGAAACTTAAGTACTGACCAAAACCTCAATTTATGTCTACAACATATATTTATTTCTTTATTGCCCACAAGGGGCTAAACATAGAGGGGACAAACAATGGCAGACAAACGGATTAAGTCGATTATATCGACCCAGTGCGAAACTGGTACTTTATTTATCGACCTGAGAGGATGAAAGGCAAAGTTGACCCCGGCGGAATTTGAACTCAGAACGTAACGACAGACGAAATACAGCTAAGCATTTCGCCCGGCGCGCTAACGTTTCTGCCAGCATATATTGAGTACTAGTTCCATCTTCCACTTAGATTGTAGCATCTGTGTATGTATACATACACAAACACACTCCCTCTCTCACCCACACACAAATTAACTGTTATCCACTACCTGGTATGTACGAATGTATAAATTCAAAATTTGAAATCGAAAATTAATGGAATTTTAAGATATTTTTCTAAAAAGCTTTTCTTCCTGATTTGTAAAATGTATGAACAGAATCACTTAAAATATCATTCATATGTATAAAAATAACTCAAAACTACATCTGTGATGTGCTTCATAGGATTTTTAAAACATGTTATTGTTATTTAGCCCTGAGCACCAAACAGATCATAGGATCAAAGGAACTCCAACTGTGATAATCCTGCTCCTTTGGGAGTGTTTATGACAAAATTGTTTAAGATGTCCTTATTTAAAATGATGGGGTACAAATTGAAGGAGATTTGTTTGCTATCTGTATCAGATCATGAGATCATATAGAGACTCCCCTTAAGTTGATTAACTAGAAAGATTTTAAAAACAACATAAAGTATTTGAAACTGAGTGTATTATATAACAGGAACAATATATCTACTTTTAAATGTTGAACGTATTGTGGTGATTGTTCATGACAGACAAGACAAGATTAAATCTGAATACCTTGTTGTTGTTTACTCCCAGATTAGTCACGATTGAGCAGAACTTCCTATGAACAAATGCATTCAAGCTCAGACCATCCCATATTTTTTGAATATCTAGGTCTATATTGTTTAACTGTTAAGTCACATCCAATCTGTTTTAACCCTTTAGTATTTAAACCGGCCAAAATAGTTAATCTGTTTTATGTTCAAACTGACCAGATCCAGGCTCTCACACCTACCCTACAATGTTATTCTACATTAAGTAATTACACCATCAAGATCTTGAAGATATGAGATAATGCATGATTAATTCAAATCAATGGGAATCAATAAGCATTATGTTTGATAGGATAATCTGAACACTGAAGGGTTAAGAAGGTTGGGTGTGATTTGAGGGTGCTTGGCTGCTTTATCAAGCAATTCCTCCTTATTGATTCAATATCATTTCCTTTTAATTGATTCAATATCAAGCATTTCCTCTTCATTGATTCAAAATCAAAACATTTTTTTGAAATGAGACACATATAAGTAGGACAGTTAAAACTGCCATGCACTGACATTTAGTTGTTTGAAAATCTATAATAGGAAGTCAAGCTAAAACTCAAAACCCAAACTTGGTTCACAGATAATCAGAAATCCTGGCATTTTTGCAAAGATTTTATGGGAAAATACCAGCAAATATTTTCTGCTATTTTGTTTATTATCAATACAAAGTTTATTTATTTGTGCTAAGCTGACCAATCAAATATGTCTACTTGACTTTTGTTAAATTGCTTTCATGACCCTTCCTTGTAAGGATTAAAAAAATAAAAAAAAAAAAACCAAAAAAGAAGGAAAAGAAGAGTCATTCAGGACTGGTTGTTCAATGAGAAACATCTGAACAGAATGCTTTATCAAATCATTGTTTTTAGCCAATAGCAGCAACAACTATTCATGGCTGCTGGTGACAACAACCAGCCATAATATACCTATTTCATTACTACCCACAAGGGGCCAGACACAGAGGGGACAAACCAGGATAGACATAGGTATTAAGTCGATTACATCGACCCCAGTGTGTAACTGGTACTTAATTTATCGACCTCGAAAGGATGAAAGACAAAGTTGACCTCGGTGGAATTTGAACTCACAACGTAACGACAGACGAAATACGGCTACGCATTTCGCCCGGCGTGCTAACGATTCTGCCAGCTCGCTGCCATAATATACCATACCATTAAACACATACACACACACATATGGGCTTCAATGCATATACATCAACAAAAAGGTTTTCACATATACATGCATGCTTAACCCTTTAGCATTGAAAACAGCCATATCTGTTCAAAATGTTTTATGTTAAAGCTGGCCAGGCCTGGCTTTTACAAAACTACTTTATAGTGTCATTCTAAAAATCAAACAAAATCTTGAAGCTACAAGATAATACATGATTAATTCAAAACAGTGTGAATAAAAAAGTATTGCCTTTGGCAGAGTAACCTGAACTACTATTACATAACATATTCTATAAACTACCGTTGACCAAAAATATTTTTTCACTGCTCTCCAACAAACACTGTGTCTGAGGCAACTGTAGTCTTTACTCTCTTTTACTCTCTTTTACTTGTTTCAGTCATTTGACTGCGGCCATGCTGGAGCACCGCCTTTAGTCGAGCAAACCGACCCCGGGACTTATTCTTTGTAAGCCCAGTACTTATTCTATCGGTCTCTTTTGCCGAACCGCTAAGTGACGGGGACGTAAACACATCAGCATTGGTTGTCAAGCAATGCTAGGGGGACAAACACAGACACACAAACACACACACACATACATATATATATATATACATATATACGACAGGCTTCTTTCAGTTTCCGTCTACCAAATCCACTCACAAGGCATTGGTCGGCCCGGGGCTATAGCAGAAGACACTTGCCCAAGATGCCACGCAGTGGGACTGAACCCGGAACCATGTGGTTGTTTAGCAAGCTACTTACCACACAGCCACTCCTGCGCCTATCTATAATGTTTTAGAAAGTTGGAGCTTTATATATATATATATACATATCGCCATGATAGATCGCTAGCCACTAAACCTTTTTCTATTTTCTCTCTCTGTTTACTTCTGTGTTTCTTTCTGTCGAAGAGCACAGGCTTGAAACGTAAAAAACTTTCTCACTTCCTGAGCGTTAAACTAATACATCTGTTTGTTGTTTACACAGCCATCTTCGTTTTTTGCTTTTTTGTAAATTCTCATGATATATATATATATATAGTTAATCCAAACAAGAAAACACAAAAAAACAAAAACAAAAACACAACAACGCGAGGATGTGGAACAAATAAAGTATTATTGGACGCTCAGGAAAGAAGGGAAGAAGGAGGGTTTATATATATGAGACAGAAACAATTCCAATTTATACAGGAGTCATTTGTGTCTTTGTCTCCTCAGCTATATTGTACAAGAAGCAATGTTACTCAAATGCCAACTCTGGGAACAAATGCTTCAATTCACTGATGGTTTGACATGGTTTTAGGTTTGAATTAAAGTTAGGATTAATATATGTTTATTAAGGACAAAATAATTATGATTGAAGACTTAAGCTTACAAAACACTCATCGATTACACAGCACTTCAGCTGCTCCCACAAGTGGGAGAATATTTCTTTGTTGGTAAAATTGTTGGGAGGAATGGGTCCCTGTCAAGGAAAGAGCATTACATCAGTAATGAGAAAATGGCTCTGTTGGTTTATTTGTCATGTGATTGAGTCTGTAAATATCCATATTTTCACATTATTTTACTTTAGTCAATGCATAGCATCATATTAAAAGTAAAATGTGACTTTTTTTTTTCAAGTTATTACCACTTGACTTTAATAACAAAGATCAGTTTACTCACATTTACACAACCCTACTTGATCTTCTGTATTGATATCATTTAAATCAAACTGTTTAAATTTCACCACAGCCACTCCCATTACCATTAGCAGCATCACCCTCACCACCACCACCACCATGCTTCAGCAATCATATGAGGATTACTCTCACCAGCAATCCATTTCCAACTTAAGCTTTCTTCTTTCAGTGTAGTTTCAAAGTCTAATTTCTCCTTTGGCAAATATAACACAATTTAACGAAATTAGAATTTTGGAAAATTGATATATAGCTTTGCAAAGAATTTTAATACTAATAACAAAAATATTTTGTTCTGGTTTAACAAAACACTATAAGTTAATTAATTTAACATTCCTGTGATAAGATGAAGCAGATCATCGATGTATTTTAATTAACTTTGAAAATAATGAAGAAATTGAAGGGAATTAGTAAAATACGAAACTTTTCTACATTGGCAGAATTTAATGTAAATTTAAACCCATTAAATATGTATTAGTTGTTCTTGGTATTCATATGTATTGTCTTTGTCATTATCAAACATTCACATTTATTATCATATCTTATTTAAATAACTGACCTTTCATTTCAAAATTTTATACTCAATATATCTATAAAATAGGGGCAGCATGACATAGGTACTGTGTAAATGTCCTTGGGGAACATATAAAACAATTTTACCAACTTTGCTCCAACTACTTAAGGAATAAGTATCAGGCAGAGCTGAAAGTTGAGAAAGGCAGCAAGCTATAAAAATATCTGGTTTATGTATAAGTGGAAATACTTAAAATTGCAAACCCAGATTTTCTTTCATTAGAGTTCCATTACAATAATGATGATAATAGTGACTCCAGTTTTTCACAATTATCAGTTTATCAATGCTCAGGAAGACAAAAAGCAAAGTTGCCTTTGGCAAGATTTGAACTCAGATCACAAAGATATCTAACCAAATACTACAAGGCATTTAGTTGGAGACTCTAAAAATTCTGCTAATCCACTGCCATGATAATAATGATGACTTCTTACATGAGCAGAAGGCCAAATTTGTGAGAAGAAAACAATTGATTATATTGATCAACACTAGTACTTGACGGTACTTATTTCTTCACCCATCCAGAGGGTACCAAACACAAAGTCAAGCTCAGCAACATTTGAACTAAGAATGAATAGGTAGTATGAGCATACCACAAGAAATTTTGATGGACTGTCTACCAGTTGTGTCTACCAGTTGTGTCTGCAAAGACTGTGAACACTACTTGTTTCCCTAACTAATCCACAAAAAATATCTTAAAGGATGTCATTACAGCTTTGCAAAATCCACACTAATAGTACTCTGATGCTACTTTTGGAATTTGTAATGGCCTTTAACCCTTAACACATTTGTCTCCTCTTCTTTCACTTCCACTTTTTGTCCAATCTCGTACGCTCTGCACTAAACTCCTATTGAACACTTTCATCAGGTACATTGGTCGTCCAGAATTATTTCCTAGCACGTCTTTTCAACAATCATCAACAACTGTTTAAGCAGAATGATAATCTCACTGGTCTTGAAAGGCCTGTAAAGGACATGGATACAACTTTCACACCATTATGGTAAAAAAAAAAAATTAAAGATTAAAACTAACAACAACAAATTCCATTGTGTTCCTTACTACAAACAAATACCATCATGATGGTATTATTAAACTTAGTAACCACTGAAGGAGAGTTTATTCAGAAGAGACATGTGCAAGCCTAGTAGTAAACAACTCACATTTGATTTGGGAAAAACTGAAAGTTGATACAGATGCAACCAAGAATCAGAACTGTTTCAAAAGAAGGAGCTGTTTTAGTTTTATTATGCAGTATAATTTATGGTTTGCAACTTATCTGGAAATAAACTTTCCTATAGTAACAAACATCTGTATTCACTGAATATATTTATTGTTATTTGTGTCTGTGTGTAACCATACATCTGCATTTTCTAAAAATACATTTTGTTACATTTGTTTATTTTGCTTTTACAGTGAGGCTTCAAATTTTATTTTAAAATTTTCACATAAGTTTAACTATTGAACAATAAGCAGCACTCATAACTCTTTCCAGAGCTTCTGCTATTGGGAAGTAGAGTGGAGGTTATCATCATATTGGAAATCTGGCCCAAATGCTTGCAACAGAGTATATTCCATGAAAGGCACCCATAGACTAAATGGCAATACTAAATTGAACAGAGAAGCCTACTAGCTGCCAGAAATAGGTATGGTTGCTCTGAAGAGCTGACAGTTTCTGTCTACTAGATTTCCCTTGTTGGTTGACCTGAGACCATGAAAGAAGAGAGTTACCCAGAGGCCATGCAATGAGATTAAACCTGAAACCATGTAGTTATAACACAATCTTCTTTAGATTTGAAACCTCTCAACATTTCATGACGTTTGCTGGTTGCACAAAGATTTTCCCATTATTCATATAAACAACAAAATGTTGATCTACAGGAATTCATCCTTCAGTAGCACTCTGAATAAAGAAATGACCAAGGAACTAGATTTAAAAAGCTATAACAATTGTAAATTGGTTGGGATAGTCAAATTATATTTTGTGATGTATCTGCTAACGTCAGTTAGAAAATATCCAAGCAATAACAACTTTGATAAAATTTCTTAAAGAAAGAAAAAAAGTGAAAGAATTGGTGAGGGAGCTTCTATGCAGTAACTGGAACTGCTAGAAGCAGCAGCCAAAAATCCTTCAGATAAATCTCTACCAAGAGAAAAATAAGATAAATATATTGTACAAAAATAAGATAAATATATAGGACCAAGGAGGCATATATGGATTTCAAGATTCTTATATTAAGGTGTATTTAGCAAAATAAAAAACAGTAACTTTTAATTTATATTTCAAACAAACACCAATTTTTCCATATTACTTCATATTTTTAAAAAACTACCATTCGATAAATTATACAAACTTCACATTCTTTATCTCTGAAGAGCAGAAGTATTGTCTATAAATGTTTATCAATATAAGAATCCATTATAGAGACAATTCTTTTGTGAAACGATTGTAAGATGCTTCAAAAACTTAATTTTAAACTATTAAATTTTAAACTGTCATATTTATTATATATTTATACTTATACATATTTACATATATTTATATATAATATTTTTAAAACAATAATTATTCTACACATGTATATATCTTTCTGAAGAATTTTCTGATATTATTAACAAGGCGCAGGAGTGGCTGTGTGGTAAGTCGCTTGTTTACCAACCACATGGTTCCGGGTTCAGTCCCACTGCGTGGCACTTTGGGCAAGTGTCTTCTACTATAGCCTCGGGCCGACCAAAGCCTTGTGAGTGGATTTGGTAGACGGAAACTGAAAGAAGCCTGTCGTATATATGTATATATATATGTATATGTGTGTGTGCGTGTATGTTTGTGTTTGTCCCCCCAACATCGCTTGACAACCGATGCTGGTGTGTTTACGTCCCCGTCACTTAGCAGTTCGGCAAAAGAGACCGATAGAATAAGTACTGGGCTTACAAAGAATAAGTCCCGGGGTCGATTTGCTCGACTAAAGGCGGTGCTCCAGCATGGCCGCAGTCAAATGACTGAAACAAGTAAAAGAGTAAAAGACTATATCCTACCCCAGCTCTTTTTAAAAAAAAATATATATCATATATTATATATTGTACAAGTTAATATGTCCAAAGGAATCAGCTAATCACGATTGAGCAGCGTTTGAAAGATAGAAACTTCTACACTAACCATACAGAACATCATGCCAGACATATACAGTCTTCAATAAAAGGAGGGGATTGGGAATATTAGGTCTATAGATTTTGCCCAGATATTTAGTCCGCTCCTTACATAACTCATGTCTGCTTGAACAGGTTATGCAGCAACACTAATAATGGAGAGAGAGAGAGAGAGAGAGAGAGAGAGAGAGAGAGGGGGGAGAGAGAGAGAGGGGGGAGAGAGGACAGGGGGGAGAGAAGAGAGAGAGAGAGAGAGAGAGAGAGAGAGACTAAACATTAGTATGTCAAGAATTCTAATCAACATTTATAGAAACTAAAATAAATAGAAATATATTACTTATGAAGTTTGAAGAAAACATCTTGGGAGAAGGAAATATATTTCTCAAAAATGTGCAAGCATGGCTGTGTGGTTTAGAGGTTTACTTCCCAGCCACATGGCTTTGGATTTAGTCCCACTGTGTGGCACATTGGGTAAGTATATTCTACTTTAGCCCTAGGCAGGAAGGCCAACCAAAACTTTTTGAGTAGATTTGATAGTCTAGACTGAAAGCAGCATGTTGTGTGTGTGTGTGTGTGTGTATCCATCCATCATATCCTATTTTCCATAAAAATATATCTGGCCAGGGGGAAATGATGCCTTACTTGAAAACAGGTGAGGGTTGGCAACAGGAAGGACATCCATCAATAAGAAATCTACTGCCATAAATTCTGCCGGACTACATAAGCATAGAAAAGTAGATATTCTTTTCTACTCTAGGTAAAAGGCTCAAAATCTTAGGGGGATGGGCCAAGTCGATTAGACTGACCCCAGTATGCAACTGGTACTTAATTTATTGACCCTGAAAGGATGAAAGGCAATGTCATTCTCGGTGGAATTTGAAATCAGAATCTAAAGACAGACGAAATACTGCTAAGCATTTCGCCCAGCATGCCATTGATTCTGCCAGCTCGCTGCCTATAGGAAAGTAGATATTAAAACAACAATGATGATGAGATGACTCAAATTACCTACCCTAACAGAGACATAAAAGAAGTTTTGTCTGATAATATATAAAAAAAGTTACACATTGGTATGTATTTTTTATGTTGTACAATAATGCAGAAGTAGAGTCACTTAAATCTGGGAAATGATTGATATGTCAGTCGACCCTTAATAGGATAAGCCATTGATATATGAATGAGCAACTAAGTCTCTCATAAATAAGAAAAAGAAAAGCTGTTAAACTACTCCTTCCATGCCGGGTTATGTTAAATGTCCTGAAATGTTAACTAGGAAGGTATTTCATTTCTATGAAGTGTAATAAATATTATTGGAATAATATCAGTTATATAAAGGACTTTTCTCATGAAAGTATAAAGATCACCATTAATTCTGAATCTATTTTAACCCTTCACCTGTCCTATGTAAAAGGGTAAAAAACCCCTTTGGTCATGAATGGCCAAGGGATTGCACTAAGAAAGTTCCTTTCTGAGGCACAAGTCCGGGCAAGGTTGTTCATGGAAGACCAGCAGTCAACCATGCATACCAGCCTCTCCTCTCTATGCCACTGATGTTATCCAAGGGAAAGGTAAAGGCCAATACAGCTTGGTACCAATGACATCACAACTCATTTCTGGAGCAACATGAAAAAAAGTGTATTGCTCAAGAACACAACACACTGCCCGGTCCAGGAATCAAATTCATAACTTTGTGATTGTGAGTCTGATGCTCTAACCACTGAGCCATCACATGTGATACACAAGATATATTTCCTAGGTGTCCATGAGTCATATACAATATGGATTCTCAGTTTTTTTCAACCATCAGAGTAACTTGGGACTTATGGAAGGAAAGCTTTATATTACTCAGAACATGAAACAAGGGCTAAATGTCTGAAAACAAGCATAGACGTTTAGGACAAATTTATGAAAAAGTTTTGGGTAGGCAAAGGGTTAATATCACTATCTGGTCCTTGGGTGATTTTAGTGGAAACCATTTTGTGATGGGCCAGACCTCTATTCTGAGGATAACTTCTTCCCTTCACCAGTCTAAAAAACCCTTAAAGGGGTCATAAGTACCACCCTTCCTACTTGAAATTCAAACAAAAAAATATTTTTTACTTGAAGACAAAGAGTCTACATTAGATATAGTGTTAACTAAAATCAGTATATTCACTATAATAGTAATAATATATATGTATTTCTTAATGAAAACCTGACTGCTGATGTTGCTACATTATTTAAATGCAAATAAGTGGTATAACTGGTTAGAGATATATGTAATAGTTTCCAGGATTGATCAATGAAAGAGGGGGAGGGCTTCTTTTCTTTTTATGTTCTTTCTCTCGCTCCTTTGTATAAACAAAACTGGGCAAGCAGCATATATATCAAGTAAATATATATATATATATATATATATATAAAAGAAATATCTCGTTTAAATGGGTATGTTGACATTTACTAGTAACCTTTCTAACTTGAAACTACTTGAGACCGCCCATACTAAAGGCTTTTTATTTGTATTAAGAAGTACATCACACACCAAAGCAACCATTGCTAAAAACATTGAGAACATCGCAAACCAATGCAAAAGTTTCTATGTTTTTTTGTTCAACTTGCTAGAAATAGCAGTTCAATCAATTTCGATCCTAACATCTTGGGAAAGGACAGGACACATTGGATATAGACAGAATATCTCAAAAGTTTTCATTCTCAGTTATCTGGATTACTACTTCCAACTGTGGTTACCACAGAGCAACAAACTGATGGCAGAACTTGAGGCAGTCCAGTACTACTACGCAAAGAAAACTGACTCAGTGCAACAGACAAGCTACTGTGAGAGGCTAAAGAAACTGAAGCTCTACTCCCTAGAGAGAAGGCGTGAAAGATATGCAGTGATGGATATGGAAGATCCTGGAAGAGCTAGCTCCCAACTTTGTCACTGAAAGTTGTACCAATCACTGAATGGAAAGGCACTGCTGAGTACCAAAGATCTCATCTTGTCCGTCTAGATGTGGGCCAAGTACTGTAACAGATTGAGTTTCAGGGTCCACAGCTATTCAACATTCTGCTAAACAAACTCAGAGATTTGCAAGCTGTAGATGTTAGAGGTATTCAAAGAACGTCTGGACAAATTTTTATCTAAGATACCAAATGAACCCACGTTATGGCTGGAGGCACAAGGAAGAGCATCTCCATCTAGCTACTTGACCAGAAACGATACAGAAAAGAGACCCAGTCACAATAGCCTCAGCCTCTAGCTAACACTAGTAAAAGATATATATATATATATATCATCATCATCATTTAGTGTCTGCTTTCCATGCTGGCATGGGTTGGCTGGTTTGACAGGAGCTGGCTAGGCAGAAGACTGCACCAGGTTTCAGTGTCTGTTTTGGTACAGCTGGATGCCACTAGCATGAATTAGATGAGTATATATATATATATATACATATACTCTTTTACTTGTTTCTGTCATTTGACTGTGGCCATGCTGGAGCACCGCCTTTAATCGAGCAACTCGACCCCGGGACTTATTATTTGTAAGCCCAGTACTTATTCTATTGGTCTCTTCTGCCGAACCGCTAAGTGACGGGAACATAAACACACCAGCATCGGTTGTCAAGCGATGCTAGGGGGACAAACACAGACATACAAACATACACGCACACACATATATATATATATACAATGGGCTTCTTTCAGTTTCCGTCTACCAAATCCACCCACAAGGCATTGGTCGGCCCGAGGCTATAGTAGAAGACACTTGCCCAATATGCCACGCAGTGGGACTGAACCCGGAACCATGTGGTTGGTAAACAAGCTACTTACCACACAGCCACTCCTGCGCATATATATATATATATATATATATATATGCGCAGGAGTAGCTGTGTGGTAAGTAGCTTGTTTACTTCCTGTCATTAATCTTTACCTGTTTTGCAAGAAAAGGAGTTTTCTTTCCACTTGTCTTTGAAAGCAAAGAGCTATTGGATATCCTTATGTGTTATAAAAGGTAACTAAAAACAGTATGGACAGGAAGAGCATCCTGGTGTAAGAGACTACCTCATAAAACCTGTCCAATCACACCAGCATTAAACAGTTATTAGAATTCTTACCTGAATGACACGTTTATTAAAACCCTTACTTTTAATTAAAGAAACTGTCATTTTTATATATGCAATTAAGTATTAAAAACTTGGAATTTTTGGCAGCTCCAAGTTAAATGGAGGTGGTGAGAAGACATGCAAAAGTTACATATGACTGTTTTAAAGTAGACTCTATTCACAATTAAATGTGGCCAATTTTGTGAGCCAATAAAATATTTCTTAAGTAATTAAAATAGCATGTAAATATACATTATATTAATATACATAATATACCTTGACAAAGCAATCTATTATATCATCCCTTCTACAAAGAACAGGTACTACTAAAATTGACAGACCCTCCTTAAAGCACATTAAGTTTATATATATTTTTTCCATTCATATCTGTAAACTATATATATATATATACACACACACACAATATATATACATACATATATCATCATCATTTAATGTCTGGTTTCCATACTGGCATGGGTAATATACTCATAAATACACACACACACACACACACACACACACATGTAAATTATATAAAACTATGTAAATCTATCTATATATATATATATATATATTTATATATAAACTATATGTACATAACTATATACATAGTCACTACTTTTGCTTGGCATTACATACCAGCTAACTCCACTGGTGGCTTTTCTAGTTGAGTAGTCTAGTAGGGTCTTATCGATAAAATTTTTTTTTTTTACTTTCCACTCAGTAAAAAAAAGAAAAAAGAAAACTATAAAATATTTCAGTTAAAATTGTTAATTCATAAATAAGAACAGGTTTGCTTCATTTCTATAAATCAGGTGTATGTTACATAAAGGAGTGGTTTCTTGTCTATCTGGAATACTCTATTTGCTGAATGGCCTTTTCAAACAATACAACATAGTTCTCACAGGTGTGTTAATAATTTTAGGTCACTATATATACATATTATTATTAGCTGTGCAAAGTATTAGTCAAGAATCATGCTTTAAACAGAATGAATGACCTACAATTAGTTTAGGATCAGTAAAGAAGTCTTTTTAAGAGGTTAGGAAACAGAGTAAGTAACTGGAAGTGACTACTACTAACCATACAAGATATTATAATAGGTCATGCAAAAGTAATGCTGGAAACTTTAGTTTAGTAGACACAAATCCAGCTTTCATTTCATTTAGATAAACAGTTGCTTTCACTTTTTTTCTCTGTAACACACACTACCTTTAACAATTGCTGTTTCACCTTATATGTGTCTACAATTGATACATTCCCCAAGGACATACTCTACGGAGAGCTTGCTAGGGGTACTAGGTCTGTGGGTAGACCGCTCTTATGTTACAAGGATGTTTGCAAAAGGGACATGAAGGCCTGCAACATCAGTATTAGCAGTTGGGAGGCAGTTGCCGGCAACCGTGGAGACTGGCGACGTACCGTAAGAGAGGGAATACAAAGGAGTGACAGAGAGAGAGAGGAGAAATGGAAAGACAAGAAAAGACGTCAACAAGAAACTATGGCATTACAACCAGCCAGGAACAGTCTTCGCTACATTTGCGGTACCTGCCAGAGGGAGTGTTTGTCCAGGATAGGACTACACAGCCACAGCAGGAAGTGTATCAGGACATGAAATGTAAAAGCCGGACTAGACTACTTTATGCGCAACTCCATTGTCTCCCGAGACAAAAAGGGTGCCAACCAATAATAGATTCCATAGTAAATACATTTGTTTTTGGGTTTTAGCAACAGAGAAAGCAACTTCTAAAAATCAAACGGTAAAGTAAGAGTTGTTACAAGATATATATCAGTTGAAGTGTGAACAGTAAATTCAGAAAGAGTGAACGGAAGGAGAGGAAGAATTTATGATCTGGATGTGTTGCAATTTTAACCCTTTCATTACCAACCCGGCTGAAACTGCCTCTGGTTCTGAGTACAAATGTCTTGTTTTCATAAGTTTTGAATTAAAATCTTCCACCCAACCTTAGTCACAAGTTATTTTCCTAACTCTAACCGAATGATAACCAAGTTATTTTACTAAATTCTTTGTTATATTTCAAATTAATTGAAAGAAACACAGAGCATCTCAAAATAAATACGGTAACAAAAGGGTTAACTCACAACAAAGACTGAGCTCAGGTGTCATAAACTAGGTATTAAATATACTGGCTAATATATGCAGGTAACTGAATAGACACTGATATATCATAATATGAATTAATGATACATGATTAGTGAAAATAATACTGTTAGGCTGACAAAAGAAAAACAAAAATATCTTTGGCTGAAGCTCCATCCTAAGACAGGTGAAACTTTTCGTTATTGTATTGATGGGGATTTTGTCAGGTGTGCGAAAGTGATGTTAATCTTACTGTTGTTTAACCTCTGATTAAACTTTGGTTGAAAGGACACAAGATCAATGGTATTTCAGGAATAATCATCCCACATATTTGTAAATCAAGGATTACATTGGCCTAAGTATTGTTCTGTTTTTAAAACAGAATTTGACGGACTGCATAGAAACTGTTGAGGTTGGAAATTCTGATTTGACGTATTCAAAATGCCTCAGTGAGATACATTCTATGATCGTGGCTTGCATGTGATGAACACTCATAGACTTAAAATCCTCGAGGTCAAATGCAATGATGTTAATAACTTGAAGAATTGGACAGGTTATTTACTGAAAACCATTTTTAGTATGAATGACAGACATCATTGATCTGATATTACAAACAGATAACTGGAAAGCAGAGGACCTGTAATATCTACAGGGAACAGAGTAAGAAGAACAAGTTGTGGGCTGGCTTGTGTAACATAAGTTTCATTGTCAGATCAAACTGGAACTGTATTTAGAAATTAGAGGCCTCAAGTGTTGTAGGTAAGAAAGTGGAAATGTATGGATACATAATGAAGATCAAAGGGTGGTTGGTAAGGTAATAGATGATTCAATATCGAGGATTTAATAATAGCAGAACCTACAGAAAAGAGAATAAAAACCCACTCGGTGAACAATTTAAGAAGGCTGAGTCAAAAGAATGAATATTTCAAAAATAACTAAGGAGATTTGTAGAGGAGGAGGGAAGAAGTTATACTTGTTAATTTACCTATCTATTTTCTAAGTTGGATCCAACACAATTAATGTCTGACGAGAACATTAGAAGTAATAAAAAACCAGCAATAACAATTTAATGAAGAGATAACAAAAAATGTAAAAGAAGCAAAAATAAATAAATAAATAATGGAGTAATAAGGAAGGTGAAGATGTAGAAAAAAAAGCTGAAAAAGAGAAAAAAAGAAAAAGAAGAATAGGAGGATGAGCAGAGCAACACTTGTACTAACAAAAACTTTTCCAAAGTTCAGTGAAAATAGTCATATCAGCTGCATAAACAAAAGCTGCACTATTTGTTCTTGATTGTGCATGCTTGCTGTGGTGATGAATGTCAGACACTGTTAGATGTCAAACAGCTAACACATCTTTCTTTAGGAGTTTAAAACTGCAAACATGCAAGGCTAATGCATGAACCATAAGCTGAACATCAGAATGTCAGCATTGTAGGTGCAAGAAGCAGAGATATGATGTTTACATATAAGATGAGTTAATATATAAAATTCTCTCTTGAAAATGGCAAAAGATTTTAGAAGAATTACGCAATATCTCGCCAAGAATTAGAGAATAAAAAGCAAATGTTAATAGTAAGATGGCAACTTATTGTTTTGGTAACTAATTGGCAGGAAGTGGTATATGTATACTCGCTACAAGGAAGATTTGTTTAATATTGCCAGATATTTTAATGACTACCAAAAGGAACTATTGTGGTAGGTAGAATATATGAACCAGAAATGGCAAACGAAAGAAGCCATTTTATATTGCATGGTGCTAATAATTTGATTACATTTAGAATATAATTCAAGAGATACAAATTATGATATACATATGTCAAAATGGTCTTATTGTTTATGTTATATCATGTAAAGATTTACGAGTGAGTAGTTTATGGCCCTAGGTCAGCTGTGATCAAGGAGGAGCCTGGTATAGCATGCAGGTAGTTGGTTGAACAACTTAGCACAATTTACAGGTCTGTTATTTTATGTGAGAAGTTATTGCTGTTTAGCCCCTGGTCAGCTCTGATCAAGCAGATCTATAATCAAAGTCATTCAAGTCATGAACAGCCCATATTTTTGTATATCAGAGATTACATTAGTCAAAGCATCCCTCTTTTCTAAGGCAATTGTGATGTGAAGGAGATTAGGCTATTACTAGCAGGTCAAACAACCACAGCGACCTCTTGGGTTGTATTGGTATTGACCTATATAGGTATGAGTACCAAACTA
>NC_042999.1:167783721-167801221 GCF_006345805.1 Octopus sinensis | reverse complement strand
TAGGTGTGAAAGGCAGGATCTGACTGGTTTAAACATAAACACATAGAATATTTAGGCTAGATCTGGCTGGTTTGAATATAAAACATATAGACTATTTAGACCAGAGCTGGCCGGTTTGAATTCTAAAGAGTTAAAACAACTTTCTATAGATTAGTAAAAAAGCAAAATGCAATTTTCCTTCTGTGGTTACAGAAGACTTAAAAAGAAATCTCCACATAAGTGTTTACAAAAGAATTAAATATTTACAATGGAACACAGTCATTTCAATTTCATATCTCTGAGGTCACATCTAAAGTCATTTTACAAAATGAACTCTGATTTTGAAAAATCAAATGTGAGTGGTGGTGACACACTGAATGATGTGCAGGAAAATTCTTAATTAAATGGTCTTGAAACCTGCAAAGGAGTTGAAATAATGACAGATGGTTTTAGACAGTAAATCACATTATTCTATTTACTTCCGTCACTCTAGCTGAAACAACACCAAAATCACTGTAGAGAGAGACACTACAAATTAAATTACATGTTCCTAACATAGAAGATAAAATATAAATTTTGGAGACTTATTTGACAATACTCCCCACCACTACAAAAAAAAAAACTAAAAAGAACTGGTAACAAACAAAATAAAAATGAATTTTCTTTTTATACTTAAGTTTGAATATTTGGTCTAATAGAATTTATTACTCAGTGTAACACTTGTATAAACTACATCCGTTTCTCAGTTGGTTTTTCTCTCTCAACTCATAGTTGCTTCTCAGCCACATGGTTCTGAGTTCAGTCCCACTGCATGGCACTTTGGGCAAGTGTCTTCTACTATAGCCCCAGGCTGATCAAAGCCCTGAGAGTGGTTTGGTAGATGGAATCTGAAAGAAGTCAAATGTGTATATATACATACATGTGTGTGTGCGTGTGTGTATTTTTGTGCTTGTCTACCACCACTACATGACAACTGGAATTGGCTTGTTTATGTCCCTTTGACTTGACAGTTTGGCAAAACAGATCAACAGAATAAATACTAGACTTAAAAATGAGTACTGGGGTTGATTTATTTGACTAAACCTTTGAAAGTGGTGCCTTAGCATGGCTGCAGTCCAATGACTGAAACAAATAAATGATAAAATGCAATGAATTTAGAAATTTTTCTTCCACAGACTTATCTCACATCCACAAAGTAGAGAATCTTAAGAGAGAGACACTGAATGGCTATATAGCTGAAGATTCAGGAGAGCAAGAAGTCTCTATGGAATAGCTTGACCTGCAAAAAATTGCTGCCAGATCTTCTTCAAATACTACTACATCATCTTAAAAACAATTAAATCTGCAAGATAAACTAATATTTAATATAACATGGCATTAAAAAAGAGAGAGAGAGAGAGAGAGAATGGTCTCAACTAGAAGGCTGGTTAACAAATATGTTCTTAACATACAGAAATATTTAGCACAGCATGTGTGAACATCATCTGAGAGTAACAGCAGCTATGAACCAGTATGATGTAGGTTGTAAAACATGTATAAAGGTAAGTATCTTATGAAGTCTACAAAACAGTTACACAAACACAACCAAATAACATTTACATATACTCCAAAAAAAAAAAAAAACAACTTTACAGGGGTGGAAAAAATAGCTGTGTCAGCAATACCAACTATGAAAAAGAAAGAAGTACCGTTGTTATCACTCTTTCCAATATTACAAATCAGCATATAATGCATTTAAAAATGTTGTAAACACACAAAATCTAACAAATACAACATTAACAATATTAAAATTACCTTTATGGAACCAAAAGATTTTATCATCACATATACATTAATTTAGCAAACGTTCTTACAGCCAGAAAACAGAACATCTAGCATTCCAAATTATATTAAAAAAAGACAAGACCAGTTGTTTCACATACATATACTTATTACAAGTGACTTTTGTAAACTAATCAGAAATGACACCACACGAAGAACACACACTTTCAAAATAAAAATGAGTAACAAGAAGAATGTCAATATGATAAATATCTAAATCCCACCACTAACCTAACCAACTTCACTACTACTAGATTGCACTACCCAGCTACAATGTTTTAACCTTTTATCATTCAGATTACTTTGTCAAATGTGGAGGCGCAATGGCCCAGGGGTTAGGGCAGCGGACTCGCAGTCGTAGGATCACGGTTTCGATTCCCAGACCGGGCATTGTGAGTGTTTATTGAGCGAAAACACCTAAAAGCTCCACGAGGCTCCGGCAGGGATGGTGGTGATCCCTGCTGTACTCTTTCACCACAACTTTCTCTCACTCTTACTTCCTGTTTCTGTTGTACCTGTGTTTCAAAGGGCCAGCCTTGTCCCTCTCTGTGTCACGCTGAATATCCCCGAGGACTACGTTAAGGGTGCACGTGTCTGTGGAGTGCTCAGCCACTTACACGTTAATTTCCCGAGCAGGCTGTTCCGTTGATTGGATCAGCCGGAACCCTCGTCGTCGGAACTGACGGAGTGCTTCCATCCCAGCCCCTTGTGGGTAGTAAAGAAATAGGTATGTGTGTCTGTGGAGTGCTCAGCCACTTACACGTTAATTTCACAAGCAGGCTGTTCCGTGGATCGGATCAGCCGGAACCCTTGTCGTTGGAACCGACGGAGTGCTTCCACACTTTGTCAAATGTAATGCTTATTTATTACAACTGCTCTTCCTCACCTCTCTCTCGCGATAGTCTCTCCACATGCCGCACACTCTGGCGCATGCTTTGGTAGCTCGCTGGCCAACACTGTTGCCGTTCCATTGGCTGGTTTGTTGCCGGGAATGTTGTCATGTGTGGGTTTCCTCTTTTTTAATCATATACTATTTTGTAGCTACGAGACTTCAATGATGTGATTTTTTATTTTCAGACTGACATGGGGGGGGGGACAGGATCTGGCTGATTTGAACATAAAACAGATTTTAATGACCTCAACACCTGGTTTTCAAATAGTACAGGTAATGAAAGAAGTAATTTAGTAGCATCACAACAAAATGCTCTTTACATCTTGAACAACAATAAAATCAGCATACATTTCTGATCAAGCTGAGTAACAACTCTCTCTCAGGTATTGCCCCCTCCTCTGCATTTAGCAATCACAACCAGCTGGCACGCAATTTTTCAACTTTCCTAAGATTTTCTCCCTATTTTTCACCACAATACACACTCATACCAATAAAGAGGAAAAAAAAACCTCACTTCAAAACAGCATAGAACTTCAAGACACAGAATTAAGGTTTCTCACTCATCCTAGACAAAACATACGGAACACATAGAGAAAGAGCAGCAACATCAATAGCTCCACAGGTCCCAAACACTGTATGCAAACCACCAACAATATGTGCAGAAGAAAAATAACTGCAAACAGAAATCGATTGGACAGTGAAGATAGCAGAGTACGTCTAGGCTGTCACATTATATTTCATATGCAACTGATGGTTGCATGATGAAGTGTGTAGTATGAATCTCAACCAAACATTGATATGGTACAACTGAAAAGGTGGATCTGGTGGCCACGTCTTACTGTTTGGCTAACCACAGGATAACTCAATCTGGTCTGCTCTGGGATTACACAACAACAACAACAACAACTGATCAAACTTGGTTAAACAGAAAGAAAGGAAATTCTTCAGCCACTAAGAGCGGTGTTCTTGCTGAATATTATGATATTGTCAGTTATATGTAATTTCAATAATGGAAAAGAAAAAGTAAAGAAACGTCCCTGAATCACATTAAACAGGTTTGTTGTTCTGTCACTCTGTAAGATATTTTTCTTTATATATAATATAGATAGCTATAGATGTGTGTGTGTGTGTGTGTGTGTGTGTGTGTACGTGTGTGTGTGTGTACACAGACATAACTGGTTTATGAGTTGTCATAATGTCTCAAGCAGGTTACATGGAAGTAGTTTCTCCATTATATTCTCTTGGGAGGCAGGAAGCCTAACATTTTTGAGAAAGTTGCAAGCTGTGAATGTTCACAGCTCTCCGATTAAAATTAAAAGAACCGCTCCAGTCCAGAAAACAAAGTCTCAGCTCACCAGGACTAAATAGAATGTGCACTAATGTTGATTACTTAACATAATTATAGCTGATGTATATTCATAATCAAAATGTTAACAAGGCAATTGCATAAACAAGGCTACTATGGTAAATGTAAAGCAGCATCAGAAAATAATCACCATTTTAGGAGTATGGCCTATTGAGAGACAGGAGAATTAAGCAACAAATACATATCCAGTAAATATAAGTGCTTAACATTTTTATTATTGCTTTGTAAGAGATGGAAAGGTAATACCAATGGTCTTTTCCATAACCTTCAACATAGTTTGGAAGAAAAGAGGAAATTATAAAATTATAAAAGACAACCAAGAACTGGGTAGTGGTATTAAACTACTTGATGGGTTAAGCCTACCATTTAAGAACAGGGAAAGTCTATTCAAAAGATTTCTCCACAGTTCCTGTCTACCAAATTTTATTTACACAATTTTGGTGGCTTGAAGTTATCTTAGAATACATTTGGCTTATGATGTAGTATGACTAATAAAAGATACCTATATATTTAGTTTGACTTTAAAGTAGATGAAGAAATACAAAAAGAATTCTACGAAGGACTCTGTGCTGAAGAAGTACTGATTTCAGCTTAGTTAATATAAATCTCAACACATTGAATGAAAGGGATTTAAAAGATCTCATTGCAAGAGTACAAACCATTCATTCAAGAGAAACAACTAAATAATGCTATATCTTCAATGGTAGGTTGTGAAAATATTAGCTAACAAAACATAGTATGCATATATAATTTGAAGCATATATAATTTGAAAGGCGGTGAGCTGGCAGAAACGTTAGCACGCCGGGCGAACTGCTTAGCTGTATTTCATCTGCCGTTACGTTCTTAGTTCAAATTCCGCCAAGGTCGACTTTGCCTTTCATCCTTTCGGGGTCGATAAATTAAGTACCAGTTATGCACTGGGGTCGATGGAATCGACTTAATCCGTTTGTCTGTCCTTGTTTGTCCCCTCTGTGTTTAGCCCCTTGTGGGTAGTAAAGAAATATATATAATTTGAAGTGATTGATCAATATGGAAAATGATTTTTACATATTTAACAACAACAAAATTGTCAAACGTGGACCTTAAAACCATAAAGCAAATGGAAAACTTCAGATACAGCTTAAATGCATGTGATAATAGAGGAAGAAAATGCCTGTGGATCATGTTTTATAAAGTATCTATAACAGAATAAGTGTCCTTACACTGAAAGTTTAACATAACATATTCAATAATAAACTATGCTATCCTTCAGATGAAAAACTGATAGATTTTTTGTTGGTTCAAAAGTTATGAAGGACTGTTTGGAAATTGACACAAAGTCTAAGACTGCTTGGTGACAGAATTTCTGCATTTTATTTCAACATATGAGTTGAGCATGTAGCTGATTATGGAAAGTACTGGCAAGGACACTCTTTGTATGGCTATGTAATGTAAGCGAATGAGTTAAAATTAGAAGTAAACCCTTAAATTAGGGGAAGAAGTGAAGAAGTTATAATCATAAACAGTGGGCTTTACAAAGGCAAAACAACTGGAAATAAGCTGTGTAACAGAACTATTTAACTTATGCAAAAAGACTATCATTAAAGTATTTATCATGATAATAATACAAAGAGAAAATCAATCTTCTGCTCATACATACTAGGCATACTTAAGACCTCAAAGTGTGAAAATCTAGTTTGTATATTTCCTGTAACAATCCATAACATCAATATAAAAATTTAATCATTTTATGAAAAAGTTGTTACTCAGTCTAACATGAAGTTATTACATAGTAAGCCTCATGAGAACATTGGTAAAACGGTTGAGAAGTGAAAAGACATTTGTGGTACAAAAGGCGAAACGTTACCATCTCTGTTACTATTGATAGAGATAATTAATTGATGACAAAGAATGTGGTATAAAATGTATTTCTAGAAAGCAAGAGCAACAAATGATTAAATCACAGTAATAATAGATAGCTTTTATTTGTTTGTGTCTTCTAATAAAAAGACAAATAAGCATGTTGTATTCTTCACTGGGTTTAAATGTAAAGGCTACTACAAGTTTCAATACAACTGCTTTTTCTCCTTAGCATCGCTTCAAAATGGCTCCCACTATGAATTCCAAATACCTATTTCTTTACTACCCACAAGGGGCTAAACACAGAAGAGACAAACAGGAAAGACAAATGGATTAAGTCGATTATATCGACCCCAATGCGTAACTGGTACTTAATTTATCGACCCCGAAAGGATGAAAGGCAAAGTCGACCTCGGCGGAATTTGAACTCAGAATGTAACGGCAGATGAAATACGGCTACGCATTTCGCCCGACGTGCTAACGTTTCTGCCAGCTTGCCGCCTTCCAAATACCTTTTACACCTATTCCCTACTGAGGAGGAGATGCATGAACAGCCGTGCAACTAAGACTGGAATTGTATCCCATACTACCATGCTTTTCTCAGTGTAACAATATATGCATTTGAATGTCTGTGGGTCAGAGACACGGTTATCAACTTGATATACGTGGGTACACATTATGAGACCAATAAAGCATAATTCAAAGAACAAGTTGATATCTACAAGGAAAAAGTCTTGCCAAAGATTTGAGTGCTGCTACTGTTTGCTGCACCTACATCACATTTATTAGGGAAAACTGCAAGCAGGAATACTGAGACATCAACAGCCTTCTGCTTTATAAATAAAACAGGTATGTTATAAACCAATTCAGTTAATATTTAATATCAAAAAAAAAAAAAATACTGGAATGGGTGTAAAACAATGAGTAGGAAACGAAAATGAAAAAAAATGTGCACAAAGCAACTGGAGGGTGGGGAGAGCACTTTGGAAAATTCACAAGATCCGAGCTTTTCCCTCATAACTTTTAGGAAAATGGGTTTTCATTCAATGAAATTTTATAGAAATACCTTTCAAACGGCATACATTATGATTATAATGAAATTTGTGGGGGAAATTTTTTCCAAAGGGGTGGGGAGAGGACTTCGGAAAATTCACAAAATCCGAGTTCTTCCCTCATAACTTTTAGGAAAATAAGGTTTTCGTTCAATTGAATTTTATAGAAATACCTTTCAAATGGCATACATTATGATTATAATGAAATTTGTGGGGGAAATTTTTTCCAAAGGGGTGGGGAGAGGACTTCGGAAAATTCACAAAATCTAAGTTTTTCCCTCATAACTTTTAGGAAAATAAGGTTTTCGTTCAATTGAATTTTATAGAAATACCTTTCAAATGGCATACATTATGATTATAATGAAATTTGTGGGGGGAATTTTTTCCAAGGGGGTGGGGAGAGGACTTCGGAAAATTCACAAAATCCAAGTTTTTCCCTCATAACTTTTAGGAAAATAAGGTTTTTTTTCAATGAAATTTTATAGAAATACCTTTCAAATGGCATACATTATGATTATAATGAAATTTGTGGGGAAAATCTTTTCCAAGGGGGTGGGGAGAGGACTTCGGAAAATTCACAAAATCCGAGTTTTTCCCTCATAACTTTTAGGAAAATGGGTTTTTTTCAATGAAATATATAGATACCATTGAAACGGCATACATTATGACTATAAAGTATTTTGTGGGGAGAGGACTTTCAGAAAATTCCCAAGATCTGAATTTTTCATCGTTATATTCTGAAATCACATTCAACTTTCTACAGATACCCTAGTGTAGTACTTCTACACTACGTAGCGTTTCTACCCACTTTCAATAATTTTTAGTGTTTTCACTTTGATTTTGTTTCATTTTCAATTATTTTTACGCTTTTTTAACCCTTCGTTGTTATTCTCATTCACTTGTTATTACTTTCTCTCACTATTTATCTCGGCAAGACTCCTCACCCCCATTTCCTTCATTTTTAACTTGTTTCAGAATTTTTTTTCCACAAAATATGCGGAAAAATACGGAGATTATGATTCTGAAAAAAACTGTTTGAAAGGAAAAAAAAAACAGGCATATTCAATTTTTTGAAAAAAGTGCTTGGATCTTTTCCTTTTGAACGGCAGTTTTCAACACAATTTCTAGTTAACTAAACACTTTTAAACTTCGTATACTGGTAGAATGTGTCTAAATAAAACATTTTTTTCTCTTGGCTTTTTTGAGAAAATTATAATTTGAGCTAAAATCATTTGCTGCGTCTAAAACTGAAACAACATCCTGTCACTGATCCTAACCCTAACCCTAACCCTAACCCTAAATTTTAGCCTTTCGTTTTTTTTTTCTTAATTGTTAAATTAATTTAATTGTTGCGCGTGTGTCTAAAATTATTCGTTTTGTTTTTGTTTTGAGATACACGTGTATTGTTTAAACTATTTTCCATTGCTTAAGAAAAACAAAAAACGAAAGCAATGGAAAATAATTTAAACAATTAACAAACAAAATAATTCTATAATTTTATACACACGCTTTCCGTACGTAAACATAACAGTAACAGAATGTAGTCTCAGTTTTAGACGCAGCAAATGATTTTAGCTCAATAGAGGCCATTGATTGGTTAAAATTCGAAAAATTAAACTACGTTAAACTTACAAATTACAATTTTCTCAAGAAAGCCAAGAGAAAAAAATATTTATTTTGACACATTCTACCAGTATACGAAGTTTAAAATTGTTTAGTTAACAAGAAATTGTGTTGAAAACTGCCGTTTAAAAGGAAAAGATCCAAGTGGGATCTTTTTTAATTAACTACAAAGAGGCCTGAATTTTTTCTCTTCTAAATATGCGGAAAAATACGGACATCAGGATTCGGACAGAAATTTCAAAGCATTTCTGTACTTACGGTTGGGGTATTAGGGTTGGGGTTTAGGTTTAGTGTTACGGAAAAAAGTCGAAATTGAAGAAGTTGGGGGGAAAGGGGGGCGGCATTTTTCACAATGCCGATTTTTGGCAAAAAAATTTTTTTAAATTAACAAATTTGGGAGAAAATGGGGTGTAGGGTGTGGGTGGAACGGGTGGAAGTCTTTCTGTCCTCTCCCCCACTCTATAGAAAAGATTTCCCCACAAATTTCTTTTTAATCGTAATATATGCCCTTTGAAAGGTATTTCTATAAGATTTCATTGAAAAAAAAATCCATTTTCCTAAAAGTTAAGAGGGAAAAACTCGGATTCTGTGAATTTTCCGAAGTTCTCTCCACACCCTCCCATTGCACTGCGCGCATTTTTTTTCATATTAGTTTCCTTCACATTGTTTTACATCCAATCCAGTACTTTTTGTTTTTGAATTTCATTTCCGGGTCAAGATGTAAACATCAACCATATATTCTAATTTAGGATTTGCTTGTTTTACGAATGTGTCAATTTAGTCCTTCGGTCTCATCTTCTGTAGGAAAATGAGAGAATAAAATATACATAAACTTTAATAATATCAATATATATACACACTTGAGCAGTTAGCGTTTACATCCAGGCAACTAAGGACGATAAAAACTTCAAAATATATTAATTCATTTAATTATGCTGGATTATATAACCGTTTGAAAGAGAAAAAAAAACCAGGCATATTCACTCTTTTGAAAAAAGTGCTTTTTTAATTAACTACAAAGAGGTCTGAATTAGAAATAGTCTGAGTGAAAAAATATAAATAATATTTGCTGTGGGAAAGCATAAAATATATTACAGTCGATTAACTAATTTGTTCATTTTCCCTTTCTACAACATGTAGAGAAATTAGTAATATAATTTGTGTCTCTTGACTTCGTTATGGAGTCATTACTTTCCTTAATTACATGCAGTGATAGAAACGGGACAGAGGAGGTGTGAAGAGGAGTGTGGCGTACCCTTACTTTTCAGCACTCAGAAAGGGGAAGCTTATAGTCTAGTTCCACCTTTTAATCTAAGCCTCTGACCTGGTTCCTAATACACATTTCCATCACTAGTTAATCTAGCTGCATTAAAGACTTATTTAAAGACTTATTTATCATTCAGATTAACATAGTTTTTCCTCCACTTTAGCTTTTTTTTTTTTCTTTATAAACAAATATTTCAAATAATTTTCCTAAATTTTAAACAAATGTTATTTTTGTTTTGTTTACAAAGAATGTAACCTATAATCCTTTGGAGTTAGTTCCCTTTATTCAGAGGCTGGATTTTTTTTTTTAAGTATAGTCTCAGGTCAACTCTGATAAAAAGTACCTATGGTCAAAGGCATCCTGGCCATGACAACCCTGTCTTTTCAGATGGATTCTTCCTATTTTTAAAAGAGTAGAGTGTAATTAGGGAGAAATTTAGTAACTATTTCTAACAAGTCATGACGACCACATAGAAGCGATCAGTTGGTGCTGTCAACGCGGAACTTGAGTGCTTTTTAAAATTTCTTTTTAGTTAGAGATAGAGAGCATTTCATTCGGGTGACCTAACATTCAAAGACACTCTACTACTACTGGTGATTAACCTATTTTATACCTGCTGGTTTTAAAATATGTTTGCGATGATATTTGATACACTAATCTATACGTGACATCTCTGTTGGTGATAAGCCACGTCATGTCAAACATATTCTTCAAAAGAGCTTTAAATCAAGGAGCGTGCGCATATTTGGGACTGTTATAATAGCGGTAAAAGAAGAAGAGAAGTTATAGCAGTATGGTGAACCTGGAATCGAAAGTATTCAATAAATAAGTGCTTATATGATTAGCCGAATCCATCCCTTCCTTCGTTCAAATATCACATTAGTATTACTAAAAGAAGATTTTATCATGACTGGTTGGGTTGCTATACATAGCGAGCGAATTTCCCTACCTGTTTTAGAAAATTGATTACAATGGATAATGTAGCTCTAGTACACTGTAAACTTGCCCAATCAGGAAAGATCTAAGGCTAAACAACACCAGCTGCCACCATCACCATCTTGAATTGAGAGATTTTGAAATGGGCTTTTATTATAATGGTTTCAGAATCATAAATACGTTGTGGGAGGTGTGTGTGTGAGGGTCATTCCTTCTTTGAGCTCCCAAAATCTAGAGTTATAGCGGCACTGTCCTGACGTACAGCACAACATATTTTGGAAGCTATCCCTCACTAAGTCAGAACTCTAAGTGTGAACAGTTGCAGGCATGGCTGTGTGGTAAGAAGTTGACTTCCCAACCACATGGTTCCAAGTTCAGTCCCACCACGTGGCATCCTGGACAGGTGTCTTGTACTATGGGCCTCAAGCTGACCAAAGCCTTGTGAGTGCATTTGGTACACGGAAACTTAAAAAATCCTATTATGTGTGTGTGTGTGTGTGTATATATATATTCTTGAGAGTCAACGGCCAGCCAATAAATGTCTTAAGGCTGTATCATGCGCGGAGACATAGAAATAATCGGACTGAATACCCGATGGCACAGTTAAACCATTGGGAGTGAAAGACTCCCAGCCTTTGTCAGAGCATCCTTCTAGGAGAAGGCAACTCAGGTAACTGGGATAACTCCGACATAAAACCTGCGGCTCAGTGGCTACCGATGATGTTGACTTGTTCTTCTTTTCGGATTATGGCTGCTGTTGCTTAGTGAGTGGGATTGACTCAGTGCACAGCCTTTCCTCACTTTAAAAAAAAGAAGATTTTTATCTATATATATAATGTATACACAAACACACACAGATATATATATATATCTGTGTGTGTATGTGTGCTTATCTCCCCACCATTGCTTGACTGCTGGTGTTGGTGTGTTTACATCCATGTAACTGAGTGGTGGTTCAGCATCCACTAGAAAGACCCTTCAAGGCAGTGCTCCAGCATGGTTGCAGTCAGATGACTGAAACAAGTAAAAGATAAAAGATAACCAATTTGTTTCTCATTTCCAGAGAAGGGGGGGGGGGTTACAGAAGTACCAATTCCAATACTGTTTTAATTTTTTTTTTTATTTATAAACCTGAAAAGGTACAAGGTAATGTTGACTTTGGTAGGATTTGAACTCAGTGTGGAAAGAGAGAACAAATAACATGAATATTTCAATATGTTCCCTCATTACTCAGTCAGCTCACCTTCTGGAAGTGCATCCTTGTTGACCAAATTACTTGCCATACACACCAAATATTCTTTTCATTAATTCCAAAGGGATAAATGGCAAACTTGACCCAGACAGAATTCCAACATAGAGTTAAGACATTTAAAAAAAATTCTTTATATTTTACTCATAGATGCATGGCTCATGGAGCATTGGGCTTACAATCATGTGCTTCCCAAACTGGGCCATATGTTGTGTTCTTGAGCAAGACACTTTATTTCACGTTGCTCCAGTTCACTCAGCTGTAGAAATGAGTTGCAACACCACTGGTGCCAATCTGTATCGGCCCCTTTGCCTTTCCCTTGGATAACATCAGTGGCATGGAGAGGGGAGGCTGGTATGCATGGGTGACTGCTGGTCTCCCACAAACAACTTTACCCAGGCTTGTGCCTGGGAGGGGAACTTTCTAGGTGCAATCTTATGGTCATTTGTGACCAAAGGTGATCTTTACCCTTTTACCCTATATTTTACCTGTTTCAATTATTCGACTGTAGCCATACTAGGGTATTGCCAAACAAATGAATCCCAGTCCTTATTTTTTAAACCTGGTACTTATTCTATTGGTCCTTTTGCTGAACCACTAAGTTATGGGAGATGTAAACATTTGTCATCAAGAAGATGAAGGTGGTGGAACATGTCCCCCCCCCACACACACACTGTAGTGCTTCCACAGTTTCCCTCGACTAAATTCATTCACAAGGTATTGGTTGGCCTGGGGCCATAACAGAAGACACTCGCCCAAGATGCAGTGCAATGAGATTAAACCTGAAACCATAGGGGTTGCAAAGCACAACTACGCCTGCATCTATAAATATGTAAAAACAAAACAAAAATACAATTATCATATTGAGTACACTGTTCTTTCTATCATTCTGTGAATCAGTGAAATGATTTCATTATATTAATTTGACTTTTCAGGGCAGCAAGCTGGTAGAATCGTTAGCAATGCTTAGTGGCATTTCATCCATCTTTACATTCTTAGGGGGTCTTTCATCCTTAGGGGTGTCAATGAAATAAGTACTAGTTGAACACTGGATTTGATATAATTGACTTACCCCCTCTCCAGAATTTGGTAGCCTTGTGCTGAAATTTGAAACCTTTATAATAATTTGATTTATTTGCACTTTCCTTGTTTATATATTTTTGACCATGAACATTTATATCTCAATGTTGACTATTTCTTTGAAACTGAATATGACCAAAATTGATTATTTTTTCTTTATCTTTTACTTATTTCAGTCAGTAGACTGCACCCATGCAGGACCACCACCTTGAAGGGTTTTAGTAGAAAAAATCCACCCTGGTACTTATTTTCTTAAAGCCGGGTACTTATTCTATCAGTTTCTTATGCAGGGATGTAAACAAATCAGCACTGGTTGTCAAGTAGTGAAGAGGGACAAACACACACAAAGACACACACACTCACAGATATATACATACAAACATACATACATGTACATCACAAGCTTTTAGTTTCCCTCTAACAAAGCCACTAACAAGGCCTTGGTTGGCCCAGGGCTAGAGTAAAAGACACTTGTCCAAGATGCCACATAATAGAACCAAACCCAGGACCATGTAGTTGTGAAACAAACTTCTTACCATGCAGCTACACCTGAATGAAAGGAAAAAAAAAAGGAGCTTATTGAAGCCATCGTAAATCAATTTATTATAATCACTCAATGACCAATGCTAAAAATCATAATTAAATAATAGATTAATTGAAAACTAACACTAATCACCATAACATTTTCTCTGACATCACTTTCTCACATCATTTCCGTCATCGTGTCCTTTAGTATAATTGTTATCTGTGTCAGACATGACTAGTATCTCTATTTTCATCATCGCAGTTTAGATCTTATCAAATTAAGTAAACATCATACTTTCTATCAAACTTCCTCATTTCACTCTTGCACAGACACCATCTGGAACAACCTGACTGCATGTATGTTACTTCTTTTGGCTTATCACCTACAGCAGTTCGTGATAAGCAGGATTACACATACACACACAGGCATTCATCATTTCAGATATATGCACTTATTAAACAATTGCTTATATCTTTATTCACATAAATATATATTCATGTATGCATGTGCATATGTACAACACACATATATATGTATATATACATGCATATATACATATATGTATATATACATGCATACATAAATACATATACACACACGTATATATATATACACATATACACAAATATAAATATATATATATATATACACATATATATATACATATATATACACATATATATACATGTATATATATACATATATATACATGCATATATATACATACATATACATGTATATATATATAGATACATATATATATATATATATATATATATATAATATATATATATATATACACACATACATATATATATACACAAACATACGTACATATATACATTCACATATACACACACATATACATATACACATGCATACATATTTACACATACAAACACGCACACACATATATATTTACACACACACACAACATACTTTACCTGTGGCTGTGTGGAAGCACAGGTGTGGCTGTGTGATAAGAAGCTTACCTCACAACCACATGGTTCAGGTTGTGGGACCTTGGGCTGACCAAAGCTTTGTGAGTGGATTTGGTAGATGAAAACTGAAAGAAGCCCATCGTATATATCTGAGTGTGTGTCTGTGTTTGTCCCTCCATCATCACTTGACCACCGATGTTGGTGTTTATTTCCTTGTAACTTAGCGGTTCAGCAAAAAAAAACTGAGAGAATAAGTACCAGGCTTATAGGAAATAAGTTCTGGGGTCAATTTGTTTGACTAAATGCAGTGCTCCAGCATGGCCGCAGTCAAATGACTGAAACTAGCAAAAGTATAAAAGAATAAAACACCTACACACACACTCATACGCATATTATAAGTTCATAAACATTTGTATATGTTAGGACTTCTGAAGTAAACACTGGAAACAAGATATTCACCAAAAGTTACCTATGTATATCAGAGAAATCAACTAATCAACTGATTATAGTAGATGACTTCAAAAGTCCAATACCATTTCAGTTCTAAGATTCCTGCCCTAATTTACATACATTAGATTCTTTTATCTTTTATTTGTTTCAGTCATTAGACTGCAGTCATGCTGGGGCACAACCTTCAAGAGTTTTTAGTTAACTGAATTGATATGACAAGCTCCTTTCAGTTTCCGTCTACCAGATCCACTCACTAGGCTTTGGCCAGCTTAGGGCTATAGTAGAAGACATTTGCCCAAGGTGCCATGCAGTGGGACTGAACCCAGAACCATGTGGTTGTGAAGTAACCTTCTTACCCCACAGCCAAATCATTTTTGGTAAAAAAAAAAAACCAAGCTTTAGTATTCTTTCCCTGCTTGGATTGCCTTCTACTTATAAGATCTTTATCTTTTATCTCTTACTTGGTTCAGTTGTTAGACTGTGGCCATGCAAGGGTACCACCTTGGAGAATTTTTAGTCAACTGAATTGAACACAGAATTTCTTTTTTGAGCCTGGTACTTATTCCATTGTTCTCTTTTGCTGAACTGCTAAGTTATGGGGATGTAAACACATCAACACCAGTTGGCAAGCAGTGGTGGGGGATAAACACAGGCACAAAGACACACATAGATGCACATATCCAGAGCACTTCAGACATGCACACCGTTAATGCAGTTCTCATGGAGATTTAGTGTGACACAGAATGTGACAAGGCTGACCCTTTAACCCTTTAGCATTTAAACTGGCCATATCTGGTCCAAACATTCTACCAGTGTTTATGTTCCAACCAGCTAGATCTGGCTATTTGATTGAATCCCCTGTGAGTTAACACAGGACCTCCTAATGACAATGTAAACTTCATATAATCAAGGTATCCTTGGCCTGGGGGGGAGCATGTGATTTACCTCTCATTTGGATAATTATTACTTCTGAGGTTCTGCTAGTTATGAAACATATATATAGCTTGGATCTTATCTACTTCACTCCCTAATTTTTGGATGTTTATTTACATATAGGCACAGGAGTGGCTGTGTGGTAAGTAGCTTGCTAACCAACCACATGGTTCCGGGTTGAGTCCCACTGCGTGGCACCTTGGGCAAGTGTCTTCTACTATAGCCCTGGGCCGACCAATGCCTTGTGAGTGGATTTGGTAGACGGAAACTGAAAGAAGCCCGTGGTATATATGTATATATATATATATATGCGTGTGTGTGTCTGTGTTTGTCCCTCTAGCATTGCTTAACAACCGATGCTGGTGTGTTTACGTCCCCGTCACTTAGCGGCAAAAAGAAACCGATAGAATAAGTATTGGGCTTACAAAAAAATAAGTCCTGGGGTCGAGTTACTCGATTAAAGGCGGTGCTCCAGCATGGCCGCAGTCAAATGACTGAAACAAGTAAAAGAGTAAAGAGCAAGAGTATATACAGCAACCCCAATTGCTAACTGCAAACCATAAAATAACCTTTTTTCAGCTTATTATACTTCGATATGGGAAAAATTCACAACCTTCTGTACCCATAAACCACTACTGTTCCTGAAAGTTGTTTTTTATATCTTCTGCAGACTGTTGGAGCTTACTAACTCACTACACCTTCATCCCAAGATCTTACTTTTACACACACATACATGTATATACTCTTTACTCTCTTTTACTCTTTTACTTGTTCCAGTCATTTGACTGCGGCCATGCTGGAGCACCGCCTTTAATCGAGCAACTCGACCTCGGGACTTATTCTTTTGTAAGCCCAGTACTTATTCTATCGGTCTCTAAGTAACGGGAACATAAACACAACCAGCATCGGTTGTCAAGCAATGCTAGGGGGACAAACACAGACACACAAATACATATATATATATATACATATATACGACAGGCTTCTTTCAGTTTCCGTCTACCAAATCCACTCACAAGGTATTGGTCGGCCCGGGGCTATAGCAGAAGACACTTGCCCAAGATGCCATGCAGTGGGACTGAACCCGGAACCATGTGGTTGGTTAGCAAGCTACTTACCACACAGCCACTCCTGCGCATAAATATATATATATATATATAGTAATACTAAGCAATAAAGGGTTTAGCAACGAATTGCCTTACCACATACCGAATTTAGAAATAGCAGCCAAAGAGTTATAGCTATTTCTTCTACTAAAAAGGGAGATCTCAGTAAAAACAGCAATTGGAAGGCAGACACAAACAGGTAAGAGAGAATGAATTGACGGCAATCTATCATACAATTTTAAGTTATCTACGGACGTACGTTTCGAAATCAAGTTTTTAGGAAAGCATAAGAATTAAATATTAAATAATTCTATCTTACCAAAAACTTCTTTTCTCTTCAGCGTAGAATACTATAATCATAAATGATTATATATTGAATTTTGAGATACTAGAAGGCACCAACTCAACTCAGTATCAGAGCGAGCTAATACTATAACTC
>NC_042999.1:167761221-167781221 GCF_006345805.1 Octopus sinensis | reverse complement strand
GAAGGGCATCCAGTTGTAGAAACACTGCCAGATCAGACTGGGCCTGGTGCAGCCTTCTGGCTTCCCAGACCCCAGTTGAACCGTCCAATCCGTGCTAGCATGGAAAGTGGACATTAAGTGACGATGATGATGATGAAGAAATGAATACTCAGTCAGAACTGGCAGTCTACCATGGTGTCAAACAGTATAGCCAGGGTTATCTACCTTATCTTTCAGATATTAAAACACTTCAGATATTTCAGAGGTAAAACACTTCATATATTATAAAGGAATTACACAAATAAGAAGAATCGAATCTTATATGATAAAGGAATTACACAGATAAATCAAGACAATCCATTTTAATGATAAACAATTCTTATGTCATTAAGGAACGAAATCATCTGAGTTTTTCCTCATCATTTTCCAGCAGAATTGATCAAGATGTGACTGGAAAAGCAGAGTACCAATGCTTCTCATTTTTTCATAATCATAGTTTTAGTATCTAACCATGATTGATCAATGGCCTGACTGTGTGCTCCGGTCACTGGATCTATCATAGTGTTGTTGAGGGTTCACTGTCAGATGGCGATAACCTATGACATTTAGATTATTAGAAGTGTGCCACTCATCTGAATGAATTACTGAATCTTTTTCACATTCTCTCAGACTGCTCCTGTCATGCCATTCAACTCAAAAGCATCAACAGTCTGAACCTTGTTTGAAACCAAAACCCCATGGCCCATCAATTCTAGGTCCATGGTTCCTGTTGTTTAGTTGTTCTGTGTCACTATCTTTGAAGAGAGGTCCATTGTTGCTATTCAGCATTCTTCCTCAATTGTATTTTTGTTGACCAGCAAATCTTGCTTCGTCGATTTGAATGGGGTTATCGTTTGTTCCAACCATCTTCCCTCATCGTTCATGATAAACTATGGCCCCACACACCATGCGGCACATATCGTACCAGTCAGTTATTGTATTTTTAGATTTTCCTGTTAGAGTCACTGCTGTGGTCATGGGTCTATCCATGACAAAGAAAAATATTAGCTCTAAAATCTCACTCAAGCTCAGCTTGCAGTTTAGTTTGTTGTTAATGTCCGTATAATGGAAAAATTGACTTCCCTTATGAACTGAACGTAAAGTTTGACACTCCTTTCGAGGACAATGAAGTACAGACCTGAATTATCCTTCTCTGTCATGCTTTCGTTTTTCCTGCATGAGAACACCACATGAATGGCAGGGATCCGCTTCTTGTTGCGTATCAAGCAGATTGTAATCTTGTAAAAATCTAATTGTTGTTTCCTCTGTCAAGGTGACATGTGTCTAAAAATCTTTCAGTGACATTTCAATGTAAGGTAAACTGCAAGTGGAAAGGTGAGGTGAGGTGATAACGAGTAGTTTATAAGGTAGATAACTCTGGTTATACTGTTTGACACTGGTAGACAGCATACTATTCTAGCACCGATCAATCTATACACACACACAATATTTATTCTTTTACTTGTTTCAGTCACTGGACTGCAGCCATGCTGGGGCACTGTCTTGAGGAATTTTAGTCAAACAAATCAACCCCAGCACATATTTTCTATTTAAGCCTGGCATTTATTCTATCAGTTTCCTTTGCCAAACCGCTAAGTTACAGGAGATGTAAACACACCAACGAATGGTTGTCAAGCACATACTCAGTGTATATGCATTGCTTGTTTGCTGGCAGAATATATTTGTTTGCAATCTGGTGCAGTGGAAACGACCCCATCAAAGTGCTTTGTGTTAAAACAACTAAACGTCATAGACATGTGAGACACTTCACCCCAAATCCCATTCAGGAGCGATGGACATCAGTGTTTCACCAATTTTGTGGCTTGTCAAAATCATGAAACGAATTGGAGGCAAACTGAATTGCCAGACCATGACTATAAGTACTTGTTTCCTTTTACGTTGAGCTATAATAGAAACAATTTTACTTGAAACTGTAGGAATACTCAATACATTTTGTAGAGTATATCACCAGATGAGGGCAAGCAAGCTGAAACTTTGTTATCACTGTCACCACTCTTCTTGTACAGAGTCTATTAGGTGCCACATAAAAAGCACCCAGTACACTCTGTAAAGGGTTGATGGTAGGATGGGCACCAAGCCATAGAAACCATGCCAAAACAGATTATTGGAATCTGGGCAGATCTTTAGCTAGTCAGCTCCTGTCAAACCATCCAACCTATACCAGCATGGGAAACAGATGCTAAATGATGATGATGATAACATACATACACCCATCCACACATACAACAGTTTTTTTTTCCATTAGGTCCCTCAAATCTACTCACAAGGTTTTTGTTGGCCCAGAGCTATATAGTAGATGACACTTACCCAAGGTGTCACACAGTGGAACTGAACCTCAAGTCACATGGTTTAGAAGTAACCTTTTAATTACACAGATATACTTATATATATATTCTTTTACTTCAGTCATTTGACTGCGACCATGCTGGTGCACCACCTTGAAGGGCTTTAGTCAAACAAATTGACCCCAAGATTTGTTTTTTTTTCTTTAAGCGTGGTACTTTACTGGTCTCTCTTTGCAGAACTGCTAAGTTACAAGGATATAAACACACAAACACCGTTGTCAAGTAGTGATGGGGCAACAAATACAGACACAAAGACATAAATATATATCTATCATCATCATCATAAATATATATCTATCATAAATATATATCTATCATCATCATCATCATCATCATCGTTTAACGTCCGTTCTCCATTCTAGCATGGGTTGGACGGTTCGACCGGGGATCTGGGATGCCAGAAGGCTGCACCAGGCTCCAGTCTTATCTGGCAATGTTTCTACAGCTGGATGCCCTTCCTAATGCCAACCACTCCGTGAGTGTAGTGGGTGCTTTTTACGTGCCACCTGCACAGGTGCCAGGTGAGGCTGGCAACGGCCACGGTCGGATTGGTGTATTTTATGTGCCACCGGCACGGAAGCCAGTTGAGGCGGCGCTGGCATCGGCCACGAGTCGGATAGTGCTTTTTACGTACCACCAGACCAGGGATCCTGGCTGGTTCAATTCGATTTCGCTTTCGCTTGCCCCAACATGTCTTCGCAAGCAAAGGGGGGTTGGCATGGGTTGGCCTGTCGTATGGTCGGATTGGTGTATTTTACGTGCCACTGGCACAGAAGCCAGTGGAGGCGGCGCTGGCATCGGCCACGAGTCGGATAGTGCTTTTTACGTACCACCAGACCAGGGACCCTGGCTGGTTCAATTCAATTTCGATTTCGCTTTCCCCAACATGTCTTCGCAAAGATAACAAAAGAAAGAAAGAGACCTCAATATTATGTAAATAGAGGAAATTTATCTGTAAAATAATATGTGACAATTATTCAATAGCCAAGATAAAACTCTGAGTTTCAGATGCCGAGGTGGAAATCCACACCACCATCTCTTCGGTTATCTGACCATCTGAAAAACGCTATGAAAAAAGACCGTTATATAAAGGGAAATTACTGTGTTATAATTTCGCTACTTATGCAAAAGCGCTAATTCGAATGACCGCTAATTAAGATAAGGTGAAAAGTTCATAGTAAACACGTAAGCATGCCTGTTCATACGTACACATGTGCGCGTGTGTGTGTGTATGAGTTAGTATATATATATATGCATATACATTTGGCAAAAAATGCGAGTGAAGATGCGTACGTTTTCATAGTGATGTATGTGTATGCACGTGGGTGCATGAGCGCACATGTGTACGTATGAACAGGCATGCTTACGTGTTTACTATGAACTCTTAACCTTATCTTAATTAGCGGTCATTCGAATTAGCGCTTTTATATACGTAGCGGAATTATAACACAGTAATTTCCCTTTATATAACGGTCTTTTTTCATAGTGTTTTTCAGATTGCCAGATAACCGAAGAGATGGTGTTGTGGATTTCCACCTCGGCATCCGAAACTCAGAGTATTATCTTGGCTACCGAATAATTGTCACAAATAATATATATATATATATATATATATATATAATGGGCTTCTTACAATTTCTACTCACAAGTCTTTGGTCAGCCTTAGGCTATAGTAGAAGGCACTTGCCCAAGGTGCCATGCAGCAGGACTGAACCTATTGCCATGTGGTTGGGTAGCAAGCTTCTTACCACATAGCCATGCCTTTGTTTGTATCATAGTGTTTGTGTTTTTTTTCATGGCTCAAAATGTCTTTTTAGTGTTAAAGTATCAAAATATAAAGTTTTACTTCAAAATGTTAAACAAATATTTATTTGTCATTCAAGAAAATATGTCAGGACTTATATGGCATAAGTTTAGAAATTTTTTGAAGTTCTCTATTCCAGCCACATACTTCACCAATATCTTTTAATAAAAATAGATAGACCTATCACTTAATATTTAATTTATCAAGTCCATAGGAATAAATGCAAAATTTGAACTAAAAAAAAATTCTGAAGAACTGAAAAAGATTATATCATATTAACCCTTTAGCATTGCGATTACTCTGAAACATCTATTTATTCACATTGTTTTGAATTGATCTTGCATTATCTTGTGGCTTTGAGATTTTGATGATGTGATTATTTACTTTTAGAATGACATCGTAAGGTAGGTGTGAGAGATCAGGTATGGCTAGTTTGAACATAAAACAGGTAGAATGTTTTGGCCAGATATGACTGGTTAAAATGCTAAAGGCTTACCCTTTGTTTCACACTATCATGTTTGTACTGCAGTGCTTTTTGATGGGTTAATTACCAAGATCATTAAGCTATATTTTGTTATGACCCTTCACATTCTGAAATCTTTGATTTCCTTCTTTCTGGTGTTGATAACATAAAGTATCAGCCATGTACTATGGTTTATATTCTTATTATAATGTGACATAGATGTGAATGGACTTCTAATAAAAGTCCTAAGTACCAAGTCATTTCGGTAGGAATAGTATGTCTGTGATAAGCTAGTATTCAACTCTCAACCACTTCACATTCTAAAATCAGAGGTAAGTACCAGTTATCAAAAACCCTTTCAGTATCTACCTAGGGGACAATTATAATTTGTTATAGTCTTCCCTACATACCACATGCATAATTTCTAAATGGTCACTTAATCTACTAAAAATAACAGCCAAATCTCCCTCAAGTACATTCTACTGTCTGAACAGAGCAAGACACATTTCTTAAGGTAGTCTTGGATACACAATCTAGAAATAAGTTGGATAGCCATAGTTGAAATGCCCTTCATCATGAATCTGCTCATTCAGAGCTGACCTGACGCTATGAGCCCTAACATTTTAAAATCTGAAAGCCTTACATTAAGGAGAGGATGGTCATATTGACAACACTGGTTATACAACAAAGTTGACCCAACCAGACACCTTTACTTGTGGGTTTTAAAAGCTCCACATCCTAGTTATCAACATGGTATCAATATGTTACTCTGACCATAAAAATTGTGTTCAACTGAAGAATGGCTACAGTTTTATATGGTTTATTATCTGGATTCTTTCCAAATTATCTTTCTGAATCAATATATTGAACTTTTCAACTAGAACTTAATCAAGTGGTTTAAAACAGCTAAGAATTCTTGAAATTTTTTGTAGATTATTTTAAAAGTTACTTTTACTTTTTTATTGCTTAGTCAGGAAGAACAGTGTCAGTGACCCTTTACAGAGTCATCAAGGGACAGTAGAAGGTATCCTCAAACCAGAAACCCGGCTTGAATACTTTTTAAGCAGCGTGGACTTTACTGAAGGCTCCTTAGTACCAGGTGGTGCGTCAAAGTCTCGCCCAGATTAGGTCACTACTTGATCAGGAGAATGAACCGAGGCAATATTAACAGCCCTGTATAGAGCCTCCAATAGGAGAGGCTGTGTAAGAGATCCTGAGGACTTCTCCAGCCAAAAATGCAATAAGTCGGAACACCTATAGCATGGCATCTCATCCGATTCCTTAATGTTTCTTCCAGTCCACCATTCTGAAGCTGTACTTTATTCATCAATACTGGAAAGATGAAAGGCAGATTTGACCTTAATAGGATCTGAATTCAGAATGCAAGGTATCAGAATAAATACTGCATGACATTTCGTAGCACTCTAATGAATGCCAATGAAGTAAAGAGGGAATATTGAAAAACGTTTTTTACCTGAAATCTTTTTGCTACAAAATTAGAAAGATAGCTTCTCAACTGTTGGCGCATAATCTTACTGTACTGGAAGATACCAATGCAGCCATAAGTTTATTATTACAAGTTAGAGACTTTCTATGGCATAGGTTATTTAACCTGCTTTCGATTTCCGATCAACTCCCATTAAAAGATTACCCAATACGTACACATGCTCTCTCTGCTACAGTGGAAATCATCATTGTTATCAGTCTTACAAGGTGCTAATATAAACTTCAAACGATGCAAATGGTTTGGTTCTATTTTACTTATGAACTGGCACAGGAAAGAATATCATAAAGATTTTGTGATATTTATTTAGAGTAAGCGATACATGAAATCGCATCCTGTATTCCCAGAGAGTATGAAACACCTCCGGTAAGAACCATTGCTCTATGCGGTTGCTTGACCCGCTAGGAAAAGCAACCAAATCTGCTTAATATCTAACCTTTCTGTCTTATAGAGGGAAGGTCAGATAAGGTAATGTCATCCTAGATACATGACCATTGTATGAGAAATAAAAAAAAAAAAAGGTCATGGCAAGAGAACCCTTAAGATCCGCTGAAGCTAAACAATTGTAAAACACATTTAACTGTCTTTATTGAGAATTTATTTCATCCCTTAACCCTTTCATTACTGTATTTATTTTGAGATGCTCTGTGTTGCTTTCAATTACTTTAAATATAACAAAGAATTTAGTAGAATAACTTAGTTATCATTAAGCTAGTGTTAGGAACATAAATTGTGACTAAAGTTTGGTGGAAGATTTTAATTCAAAACTTATGAAAACAAGACATTTGTACTCAGAGCTAGGGCCGGTTTCAGCCGGGTTGGTAACGAAAGGGTTAACATTTATCATGAAAATTTTACCTAGTTTAGCCCTTCTCCCATCATTTAGAGTTACAACTTGCATAGTATAAATGTGGATGTAGGTATAGCTGAGTAAAAACATGTTCCATTAGAAAAATGATGAAAATATGTATTCCATAAAAGATATTTTGGGGTTAATGCAGTTTCAAACCTCTCCTTGAAAAATGCATTGAAAACAATTTTTTTTCCGGATTGCTACGTTTTAGATGTCAGAGATTACAAATAAGCAAAAAAAAAATATTTTAATTTCACCCCACTCCCCCGTTTAAATTTTTGATTTTGTTTACTTTTAAGAGATTGTAGTGAATTGACAAATATATGAAAAACGAAATTGGATCTTTTCCTTTTGAACGGCACATGTCAACACAATTTCTAGTTAACTAAACACTTTTAAACTTCGTATACTGGTAGAATGTGTTTATAAAACATCATTTTTTCTTGGCTTTATTGAGAAAATTCTATATGTTGTAACATATTTCCACTTTAATTTCAAGCATTTCGGCAATTTTAACCAATCACTGACCTCCATTTGGGATGAAAACCTTCCGTGCTGTATGAATATGTCCCTCATTTAAGAAACAGATTGGGTTTATTTACATTTGTGAAGAAAAAAAGATACCCTTCCTCCACCCCTAAATCTAAAATAGATTGAAATGCAATAGATCGTTACTAGGGTTATAATTATGGGTGACAATTTCATATGACACCGCTATGGAAAATGGGATTTTTTTCTAGCTGTGTCAAATGAAAATGTCACCCATAATTATAACCCTAGTATCAATCTATTGCATTTCAATCTATTTTAGAGTTAGGGTATCTTTTTTTCTTCGCAAATGTAAATAAACCCAATCTGTTTCTTAAACGAGGGACATATTCATACAGCACGGAATGTTTTCACACCAAATGGAGGTCAGCGATTGGTTAAAATTGCTGAAATGCTCGAAATTTCAGACGACCTATCTTACAAACTATAGAAATTTCTCAATAAAGCCAAGAAAAAAATGATGTTTTATAAACACATTCTACCAGTATACGAAGTTTAAAAGTGTTTAGTTAACTAGAAATTGTGTTGACATGTGCCGTTCAAAAGGAAAAGATCCACGAAATTAAATACAGATAAAAACATTAAAGTGAAAAGAATTTGCCTTTTACTTGTATAAATATGAACTCAATGTAACAATATGCGCCATTTTATGAGAAACAAACATTAATGTTTAATAAGGGGCTCAAATTTCACCCTCTCCCCCAATTTTAAATTTATTTATTTATCTGTCTATTTATCCCTGTCCGTCTATTCATAAAATACATTTGTCAACTAAATGTGGCGGTCCTGTAGAAGACGGTGTTACTGTTGAATCTAAAATTTTGTGAACCTGGTTTCTTGCATATTCGGAATCTCCGTCATCGAAAACGTAGGGAAACAAATTCTTCGACAAAAGTTACAAATTTTAAGGGTTGCGGTTAAAAAATGTTTTTTCGCATAATCCGTAATCTCCAACATCTAAAACGTAGGAATCCGAGAAATTTTTTTTTTTTAAATTAATTTTCAAATAGAGGTGCGAAACTGCATTAACCCCGATATTTCTATTTAATCATTTAAAAAAAAAAAAAAAGAGAGAAAATTGTTTTGATATTTGTAAAAGAGTAAATGAGAAGTTGAAAGTAAATTGGCAAAGAAGCAGCGAAATGGTGAGTATCACTTAACATCAACATCATAAAGTATCTAATAGCAAATGAACTACGGCACCGCTGCAGATATATTTGCAAGAGACTGTCTGAAGCGCTAAATATGAGTTTAATTTGAAATGGATATTCTATCGTCCTTGAAAGAATAACAAAAAAGCCGAGAGCACTAAGCTATGTAGTTATCTGTAGAAAGTAAGATTCCTTGTCAGCTATTTTCGAAACAGCCAAGTCCGATAGATATTTGGAGGTGGAGGGCGATTGGCTTGTCTTTGAAAGAAAATCTTATAATTCACTTGTAAGCTGCTAACGAACTATTTCATTTGGTAAATATTCTCAATAACTATATATATATATATTTCAGTAAGAATCCAAACTATCAAAACTGTTCTTAAAGACAAATAATGGATGTTCTTTTGCATCTTTTTTACTGTGAGATATTAAAGAAATAAGAGGGGAAAAAAGTATGGCGAAATAATTAGGAATATTTGATAGTCTGTGGCCTTGTTGGATTCTTACAACGTCTGAACAGTATCGTCTCGTATTTCCTTTTTCCAATTCTTTGCCCGTCTGTCTTTCCCCAGCAGATTCTTCCTTCTTCTTCTTTCTGAAACCATCCCAACCCTAAACCCTTTTCTCGTCGTCGCAAACTGAACGCCCCCCTAACACACTTTCTTCTTCTTCTTTATCTGCAGTCTCACCATCAGCCAGCCACCCATGAAAAGTTGTGTTCACTGACCTTTAGCGACGCCGACGATGCCGGGCACGTTGCTTTAGTGTCGTGTAAGCCTATCCTTCACCCAAATAGTGGGTCTGTGAAGACAAGTAGTGCCGGGAGATTCATTCCTAATTCGAAGAATCTATCCTCGCCCCTCTCTACAGACCCTTTAGAAAAAACAAAAGTAAAAGGAAAAAAGTCTAGCCCCTCACTCTTTTTCATGCGAAGCACCGGTGAACTTTTTAACCATGTGTATATATTAATATACTATGTGACATGATGCGCTCGCTTTTACCGCCATTCACCACTCACAATATATACAAATATTTTGCTTATCCTATTTTATCTGTTTCTGCTAACACTGTGGTTGCTGGTTAAACGATAACAAAATGAAATCGGAGGCTGGAGGTAATGGTGTAAAGGAAGGAGGGCTCGAAGATGGTGAGAACCGTAAATGGAGGGAGGAGAAGGGAGTTAGCATTGCGGACAGACAGCGACTTTGAGCTACTTAGACTCACTGACAGATGTAGAAATCCACGTGTTTTATTATTTTTAGTTATTTTTATTTTACTTTTGTAGCACTAAAGATATCTCGACCTTATAACGAGATAGGAAGGGGACATTTCAAGCATTCAATACATTCATAACGCTTACACATCCATAACCTAGATGAATAAATAAGATTTAGATTAGCTTATAGACAGAAATAGATATCTAGAGAACGGCGACTGTTTTTTCATAAGAAACTTGCAATATTTAACGCCTGTATCAATATTGAGAAATATGAAACGAATTAAGATCAAACTTAAAATGTAGGATATTAACATGCCTCATTTCTTGTTTCGGATGAGATAACCAAGAATTTATGGCTCCCTAAAAATATTTATCACTAAAATAGAATTGAAACAATATTTTTTCCCCCTTTATTTAAAAACAATAAATAAATAAAACTGAGTGCAACAAGAGTGTTTTCGGGCGTGCCATTTCGGAATAACTCAAAAGATATTTACTACAACTACTACTTGCAAAACGTGACAAAAATATTAAAACAATATTTACTTTAACCATATCACATAAATGGAATTGTATCATATATGCACTGCACTCGAAATGTTGAGTTCATTCTAAGATAGGTTTTGGAAGTGGGTATAAGGTGGTGGTGGGACACTCTAGAGAAGTTTATGCAATCTAATCAAAAGTTAGATTATCTAATGACAAAGACCGAAGATAAATTACTAAGTAGTTAATTAACTAAAAGCTATAACGTTACATTCATCAATGATTGCGTAATATTGGTCTGAAAGAAGTACATGCAGCACCATGGAAAATCAGTTGGATATTAAATAAAATATCAACTGTAATTTTACGCCTGCCTTATTTTTTAATTTCACTTTTATCTATGTATCAAACACACATGTGATAGACAGTCTGGCGAAAACTCGTATGGAGAGGGAACAATCGCAGCGTGTCGGTTTCGATTCTCTCGAGTAGCCATTCCATTTCACTGCGTTATTTCTTCTAATTCTTCCAAATATTTCTGTTAAAACTGTATTAAAACCATTTGTAGGGAATTTTAAAAAAAATAAATGTGAAGTCTAGTTTCTCTCTTTCTCTCTCTCAATTACATACATTTACAAACAAGGACACACATAAAATTCTCTGACTAACGCCTCATTTCTATATGAAATTATTACATTATATCCACCTTTCTATGTAGCATTTGGACATAGAACTGACTATTCCGACGGGCACTCACAGCAACAGAGCTGATTCAGGCGGAATTAATTCTAGAATATATCTATCCACCTTGCACATTTATCACATTTCATAACCTAAGTGATTGTATGACAAGAACAGTTCTGCAAGATTTCATAAAAAAAAATATTTATTTAGATGGTGCATGGTCTATAACAAATCGATTCACCTCTCTGTTATTTGATTCCTTGTTAAATCATCACACGCATCACTCCACACCTCGAGTGACTGTGTTGGTTGTGTGGCAACACTCACCAATTTGCTTCTCTCTGCTAGTCAGTCATCTTTCCTACCTACCCCCGCTTGCGAAATTTCTTTCCCCACTAGAGTTCTGGACCCCAGTTATGAACTCATTTGCATACAGCCAATCAGAGCTCAGCTATCAAACTAATTTATGAGCGGAAAACAAGTGATGGGTAATAAGATAAAGTCGCTTAGGTAAGGAATGACCATGCTTCTTTTCTCTTTTGATAATGCTTGTTGTTCTTGTTCGAACCATGGCTGCCTCTGCATAGTTATTTGTGTTGTTGTTTACTTTGTAAAACAGTAAGGGTTGCTAGAACATCACCCTCTACCCACATTCTTCCCATCCACATCTTTACCATATGGGGCCCTAACAAAATCCGATAACAGGTATAAATGCAAATCTATCTAATTACTTGTCTCCTTTCTAGAATCAGGCATAACTTGGTGATAGGTCGACTTACAACACTGTTCTTCGACTTGAGTTTACTTTGTAGAGTGTGTTTGTTAACTTGATATGGCCAAGGTGAGCTGTATGCAAATGAGTTCATTACTGGGGTCCGGAACTCTTGTGGGAAAAGAAAATTTCATACCCCGCTCCTTGTTTCCAGTTCAATGAAAATAATATATACAGTAGGGTACCCGTTTCTAAACAGTTCTCTAAAACAAATGAAATGGATAATGAACGATTCTTCTAAAGAAAATTAAACATGTATAACATTGTGAATGAAGAAATCACAAGAAAACTACTCATATGAATAACTGTTGGCAGAGAGTATACGAGTGGCATGCTAAATGAACAAGTAAAATGTATAGTGAATAGTTTTTGTTTAGAAAATTACATACAGACAACAAGCTGACACTTGAATTAGAAACACAGGTAGACTACACTCACATATAAGTGGCTAGGAAACCATATACAAATGGTTCATATAGCTTGCAGGCTTTCATATTTTATATAGGAAATACTCTTTTACTTGTTTCAGTCATTTGACTGCGGCCATGCTGGAGCACCACCTTTAATCGAGCAACTCGACCCCGGGACTTATTCTTTTGTAAGCCCAGTACTTATTCTATCGGTCTCTTTTTGCCGAACCGCTAAGTAACGGGGATATAAACACACCAGCATTGGTTGTCAAGCAATGCTAGGGGGACAAACACAGACACACAAACACACACACGCATATATATATATATATACATATATACGACGGGCTTCTTTCAGTTTCCGTCTACCAAATCCACTCACAAGGCTTTGGTCGGCCCGAGGCTATAGTAGAAGACACTTGCCCAAGGTGCCACGCAGTGGGACTGAACCTGTAGGACTGAACCAGTGGGACTGAAATATTAATATTCTTCATATTTTTTGTCCCAAAACAAAAACATGGATCGGTAGATGCAAGACATATAAGTATATACCTATGTATGTAACCATGTGTGTATCGTTGTCAATTTTCTTCGTCTCTCTTCCCATATTTTGGACTTTACTTTATTTCTGAAGAAGAGCTTCACTCGAAACATTAAAACCTCTTTCTTTCCTTCCCTGTATATATACATATATATAGCAAAAACTGTTCGATGAACGGCAACGGGAAACTCAGAGTAACAGGTTTTGTTGAATTTTCTGCTGCTTTAAATAAAGCATATTACTCTACCACTGGTATTTGAGTACTCCTTTTTCCACCTTGTTTCACATTTATGTGTTTACTCCGGTATATATATACATATATATATACACATATATATACACATACATATATATACACATATATATATATACACATATATACATCCACATATATATACACACACACACACACATATATATATATACACATATATATATATACACATATATATATATATATACACACATATATACATCCATATATATATATATACACACACACATATATATATACACATATATATATATATACACATATATACATCCATATATATATATATACACACACACACATATATATATATACACACATATATATATATATATATACACACATATATATACATCCATATATATATATATATATATACACACACACATATATATATATACACATATATATATATACACATATATATATCCATATATATATATATACACACACACACACACACATATATATATATATACACATATATATATATATACACATATGCACATATATATATACACATATATATAACCACACAAAAACAAAAACAGGATCCCTAGAGAAAGGAAGATTCTTATGAGACGATGGACAAGGATTGCTTCCGCCTGAGCAAGCACACCAAAAGTGGTGAGAAGTCTCGGCTCGAGAGAATGCTAATGGAAATTAAGAAAAGTCTGCATCAGTCTCATGAAAAGGAGAGAGCAGATAAAGAAGCTTGGGTAATAGAAAATATAAAGTCAAACCCTAAATCTTTCTTTAAGTTTGCCAAAGAGACAGCCACAGTGCACCAGAGAATAGGACCTCTCTTCCACAAAGATCGCTCCCTCACAGGAAATCCAACGAGGATAAGTGAAATACTGAACGAACAGTTCCAAAGTGTGTTCACTACACCTCTAGTACACAGGCAAGTAAACAACCCAGAAGAATTCTTTGCCACATTACCTGTGGCCAAAGAGGCAAAAATTTAGTACATCAACATTGAAGATGATGATATCACACTAGCCATAGATGAGATTGACACAAACTCAGCTGCTGGGCCTGATGGATTTCCAGTGATCCTTCTCAAATTGTGCAAATGAGCCCTTGCAAAACTGCTACAGCTTCTTTTTCAGAGCTTTCTTGCAAGTGGTAAGCTCCCAGTCAAATTGAAAGAAGGGGTAATATACCCTATCCATAAGGGAGGAAGCAGAGCAGATGTTAAAAATTATAGGCCTATCTCTCTGACCTCGCACATCAGCAAAGTCATGGAATGAATAGTCCGCAAGAAACTAATCATGTTCCTTGAAGAAAATGACTTGCTGACTGACACTCAGCATGGATTTTGACCAGGTAGAAGCTGCCTAACACAGCTCCTGCAACACTATGACTGGGTGTTGAAACAGCTACTAAATGGCTCAAATGTGGATGTAATATATCTCGACTTTGCAAAGGCCTTTGATAAAGTCGACCACGGTATGATCTGTCACAAACCGCGTGGTCTCGGCATAGGCGGAAAAGTTACATCAAAATATCTGTGACCTCAAGGGGGGCTGTAAGGCACCTATTCATCTTCAATTAACATAATGTTACCAAATTTCCTGTCAGTAAGAGAGTAACGCTTCAGTTATAAGAATAAAGAATATATTTCTAAAATCAAAGTTCACTTTCTAAGGTGGCAATCTGGCAGAAACGTTAGCACACTGGGTGAAATGCTTAACTGTATTTCGTCTGTCTTTATGTTTTTTTGAGTTCAAGTTTCGCCGAGGTCGACTTTGACTAACAGATTATTTCATTTATATTTTTTTAACTAAACTCTTTCAAACTTCTGATACAGGTAGAATGTGTCACATAGATCAGGGTTTACTCTTAATGTTCTGGACAAAATTTTGCATTTTAGAAGTTATTTCTTCAGAAGTTACGGAGTGACAATGGACAAATTCGTGTTTGATAAGTGCCAATACACAAAACTCAGCTTTTGACTTACTCTCTAACTTCTGCTGATCTCATCACGCAATCGAACCAATGAAAGAGCCTCTACCTGGTCGCTTGACACACTAAAAATAACAGCCAAAGTATCCCCCAACCTAAATCACATGCCCAAATATTCTTTATCATAATCGAAACACTGTCGCAAATTTAAAAAGGATTATTGGTGGAAGATTTAATGATGGAAGTCAACTATGTGCTCATGAATTTCGGAAAGAAATTTATCTTCATTTTGAAATGGAATTTCAACGAAAGTTTAGATGCATTAGACTGCATCAACATACTTGCAACATCTTTTTAAATGAAATTTGCAACTGCAATACAATTCCTGGTTGTGGTAGACAATCACAACTACCTATTGATTTAAAAGAAGAATTGTTTTTGCAACCAATGAATGGTCCTCAACAATTTGAAATTTTGATTACTAAAACCACAACACTTACAAAAAATTGTGAAACATGTTCACTCAATATTGAACATGAAATTACTTCCAGAATTGAATTTCTTCCTGAATTCAAATATCTTGTTATCCAAGTTAATAGATTTTTAATTAATCAAAATATTAATATGGATGAAAGTATCAAACATGATATAATGAACTTCAGTTCAAAAAGACAGCAAATATTTGGCACAAATTTTACTCTAAAAGCTGCTGTTATTCATAGATGACCAACATCTAGGGTAGGCCATTATACCACACTGATTAAAACTGGATATGATATTTGGGATGAAATCAGTGACAACATCATTACAAAAAGACATATTAAATTTCATCTCAAATTGCTTGACATTGTTTTATTATTTATGGAAAAAATGTAAAAAAATTAAAAAGCAAAATTCAGTGGATTTGTAACTAAAAATTAAATTTAACACAAAGATTGTATGATTGATTAATGATTATTCAGGAACAAAATTCATACCAAATATTTACATAAAGTAGAAGGTACAATAATAGTCATTTTTTACTACAGAATTAGGTTACTTTAGGTGAGCCTGGTAACTGATGGTTATGGGGTCTTGTTGTTTGTATCTGTTGGTGAGTCATGGTGCAACCAACAACATGGTAAAAATCCCTGCCATTAACTTGGTGTGGATGAATAATATCAAATAATTCAATCACAAAATATATTTAAATTAAACATGAAAAAAATTGAAATATTATCATCACTTACATGGAAAAATTGAAATATTATCTTTCAGTATTTTATAAGGTTAAATCTTAAATTATTAATTGAAACATTATTAATTATCTTATAAAAGCAATGCCTGGAAAAATCATGGATTACATGGAATAATGCAAGCATGAAAAGTCATATTCTTAAGATTATAAACCAGGAAAAGTACAGGACAAGTTCTTACACCTATAAAAGTATAGGACAAACTATTACTTCAAGTAAAGAATAAGAAACTTTTTACTTAAAATATTGCAGCTAAAATTTAAGTAGAATTTGGCTAATTTACTACTTTAAATACAGAAAAAAGTGACTAATTAGGCAAACTTACAAATTAGTTGAACAGTTTTGCACGATAAATTTAAAAGATGAGAACTGTAAAGAGTGATAAATTAGAAAAACTGGCATTCTTTGATGCAATATTTTAAGTAAAAAGTTTCTTATTCTTTACTTTATTTGAAGTAATAGTTTGTCCTATACCTTTCCAGGTGTAATAACTTGTCCTGTACTTTTCCAGGTGTAATAACTTGTCCTGTACTTTTCCAGGTTTATCATCTTAAGAATATTACTTTTCATGCTCACAGTTACGAAGGATCGAATGTATACGAAACAAGGACAGAAAAACGGACGATGTTACACGAATATAAATACAAAAAACAAAAAGTAATACGAATATAAATACAAAAAACAATAATGATAATAATAATAATAATAATGATAACAGGACAAAAACAACAGGCGTCTTTCGACTTTAGACAGTTCAACTTAGCTGGCGTGAACGTATATCGCTGTTAAGTTTCCTATCACGTATCAACATTAAGTATGATATATAAATGGTTATTTTATTCTAATACTGTGTCTGCTGCATATAAACATAAAATAGATTTTGAACACATACACACGTACACATACACACGGACGCAACCCCACCCACCACTGCGCACACACACGGACACAAGCACACATGCTGCGGTTTAGTGACCTGTCAGAAAGCTAAGCGGTAGAATTTTCATCAAATGTATTTATTGTTGACATATGAGAAACGTGGAGGACGGAGTATTCGGCACTATTCCAATGACCCAATAAACGTTATGGGATATTTTAATTCGTCATAAAATACATATGCTCATAAACTTCCAAGTTAATTTTGCTTACGAAGACAAGTTAGTTTTGCGGAAACATTTTGTTTCTCTCTCTCTCTCTTTCTCTCCAGACCATTGACTACGGTTAAATTCACAGGAACATGTCGGTGAGTGAATTGAAATTACATTAGAATATATGTCATATTAAAAGTATATATGAACATCAACCACACACATACATTATGTGTAAAAAGCATTTGCTTGAATAAAATAATCTTTCCCATTTTTAATTAATTTTTTTTTTCGTTAAGGCAGGGATTATATAGCGAAACGAATCGACGTAATTATTGGTAATGTATACTGTAGGAGTAACATGCAGGGCAGACCCTTTGCGAGACGAGAAGAAAATCCAATGCTGAGAACGTGAGGTAGTGACGCGAATAGACAAAAGCATTTAATCGCTGGTTCTACGTTAGACACAACATTAAAATAGTTCATCAGAAAATCAAAACTGTGTTGTCAGATCCCAAACTGAGGAGTTTATTATGACCCTAAATGACGCATCCCAACTTATACATACAAGCATGCATGCATGCATACATACATACATACATACATACAAGCATACATCCATCCATACATACATACATACATACATACAAACATACATACATACGTACGTACATACATACATACATACATACATACATACGTACGTACATACATACATACATACATACAAGCAAACATACATACATACATGCAAACATACATACATGCAAACATACATACATACATACATACATACATACATACATACATGCAAACATACATACATACGTACATACATACGTACATACATACATACATACATACGTACGTACGTACGTACATACATACATACATACATACGTACGTACGTACGTACGTACATACATACATACATACAAGCATACATACATACATACATACATACATACATACGTACGTACGTACGTACGTACGTACGTACATACATACATACATACATACATACATACATACATACATACATACATACATACATACATACATACATACATACATACATACATACATACATACATACATACATACATACATACGTACGTACGTACGTACGAAATGACCCCAGTATTTATGCTTGGTACTTATTCTGTCAGTTTGTTTTGCCGAATCGCTAAGTTACGAAGATGTAAACCGGTTGACAGAGATGGAGGACAAACACATTTACAAGTGCGCTTGATTCTTTCAGTTTCCATCTACGAAATCCACTTGGAAGGTTTTGGTCGACCCGGAACTATAGTAGAAGACACTTGCCCATCGTTCCACGCGGTGAGACTGAACTCGGAACCATGTGGTTGGGAAGCAAGCTTCTTATCACACAGCCAGGCTTCACACATTTCTTGTAAATGTCATATACACTCATACAAAACTCGTGTGTTGCTCTTAACCTAACGTAAAAGTAGGTTGAACTTATTATTTTATTGGTTTCAATTTTGGTACAAGACCAGCACCTATTTTATCGACTCCGAAAGAGATGACAGGTAAAGTCGACCTCGGCAGAATTTGGACTCAGAGCATAAAGACGAACAAAATGCCGTTAAGCGCTTTGCTCGGCGTGCTAACGATTCTGCCAGCTCGACGCCTTATTTTATTAACTGACACAGTTCAAATTGTACAAGTTATTAAGGTAATTGTTCTATACCGGTGTCCATTTTTTTTTTTTTTTTTTTTTGGTGGGGCAACATAGAAAATGGACTCACAGTTATATTAAGGGTCCATGGAAAATTTTTTCTTTACATGTATTTATTGTAAGAAACAACTAGATTTCTTTCTCTAACGATTTACATAGTTCAGCCCACACAAGTTAATGTGTAAAAAAACAAAAGGGGAATTTTGAAAGAAGTATCTATAAAACCTGTTTTTAAATATCGAATGGCTGTGGGGGGGGGGGGTCCACCGTAGTAAAGTCGTAATGAACAGGGTCCCATAGGTAAAGGACGGTTAAAAATCACTGCTCTATACAGAAGTACTGTCCAACATAATCTCCTCCACAAGTGAGTGATGCATTTGCGCCATCGTTGTTCCTCATTCACAAATCTTCCAAAAAATTCAGGTTTGCACATTCGTTTTTACTTCGTCTTGTGTCATCAAATCGTCATCCCCGATGACTGTCCTTAAATGGACCGAACAAGTGGGAGTTGGAGCGTGCCTAGATCAGGTTTGGAACCCTGACTAGCCCAATTTACCGTTTGCCTGATTTGTTGTCAAGATGTGTGTGGTCACAGGATTGTCAGTGATTCTTGTTCTCTTCCTCTTAATCTTCCATAGCTTCTCTTAGCTTTTTGAGTCTGTCTGTCTGTCTCTCTTTCTCTCTGGCAGGTCGTCCATAAACCGAAACGAGGAATCGATTGAGAAAGTTCGGCGAATAGTCATAGAAAACCGTCGCGTAATAGTCCAAGAAAATTTCTCATGAAGTGGGAATAAGCCTAGGCTAAGTACATTTCATTTTAACGGGGGATTTGTGCGTGCTGAGAGTGTCGGCGAAATTCGTTTGCTGGCACAGTAACAGAAGCAACTCCGCATGGAAACCATTCAGGACATGCTGCACCTTGCAAACCACGACCCAGATTTCACGAAGACAATCATCACTAGTGATGAGACGTGGG
>NC_042999.1:167746221-167753721 GCF_006345805.1 Octopus sinensis | reverse complement strand
CCTTCAGGTGAAACTCTCGCGGCGTCCAACAACATCGGAGACTTGGAGTAATTGTGGACAACAACATAAGCTGGGCCACTCATATAAACACCAAAGTTGACATGCCCGCAGAATGTGTTCCTGGATTCTCAGAACTTTCCAGTCGAGAGATATCCACACCATTATCCTTCTCTTCTCCACTTTTGCCCGACCCGACCTTGAATACTGTTGTCCACTGTGGTCTCCCCACACAATACAAGGTATCATAAAAGTTGAAGCACTTCAAAGGGCAATCACAAAAAAGATAGATGGCATGACAGGCCTCGACTATTGGGGTCGACTAGAAAAGCTAAAACTCTATTCTCTCCAACGTCGTCGTGAGCGCTACATCATCTGCATGATGTGGAAAATATTCCATCAGCATTGCCCAAATGATGTTGGCATCACCTTTAAGGTACATCCAAGGCTTGGGCCCCGTGCCATCCGCCCAAAACAAAAATCGCACTCTCATCTCATAACAACAATACGGCACAATTATTTCACCTCAATTGGCCCCGCTCTCTTTAACATTACACCAAAACATTAAAACAGAAACTGACCCTATGGGTTCAAGAAGTCTTTGGACAGATTCCTTCAAGAAATTCCGGATAAACCCCCTACCCCGATATGTCTCTGTAAACAATAACTCTCTACTTGAGTGGGCCATAGTGCCCAAATTCTGACTTGAAAGACTTCACCAGGTGGTGCTATTAAGTTAGACATGGCCTGGGCCAATAATGGCCGAAACCTATCAAAGTATCAAAGTATCAAAGTATATATATATATATATATATATATATATATATATATATATATATAAAAGTCAAGTTGTGTGTCTGTCTCCTACAATTTAGATTCCTAACTACTCCCACATTTTGCGGTGCAGTTTAACCAAAACCGGGTATCTTATAGTCGTGATTCATATCGAGCCCTTCTGAGCTGGCAGAAACGTTAGCACGCTGGGCGAAATGCTTAGCGGTATTTCGTCTGCGTTACGTTCTGAGTTCAAATTCCGCCGAGGTCGACTTTGCCTTTCATCCTTTCGGGGTCGATAAATTAAGTACCAGTTACGCACTGGGGTCGATATAATCGACTTAATACCTATGTCTGTCCTTGTTTGTCCTCTCTGTGTTTAGCCCCTTGTGGGTAATAAAGAAATAGGTATTAGCGCGCGTCTACAATGAGTCTACGATTAAAAAAAAAATTACCATCATCTTTTCCCATTTTAATGCATTTTTTTTCGCTATTATATAAGGGAAGTAACTCTCTAAAAATGTCTACGATGAGTCAACGATTTAAAAAAAAATTACCATCATTGTTTTTCCATTTTTAATGCATTTTTTGCTATAACTCTCTAAAAATGCTTATATAGTTATTCCCTTACAAACCCGAGCAACGCCGGCGATACTGCTAGTATATATATATATATATATATATATATATATATATATATATATATATATATACTTGTTATATATAATATATTCATACACACACACACACACACACACACAACACACACACAGTAAATACATTGAAAAGACGAGATTGTCATGACTGGAAGTCTTCGATCAGAAAGATATGCTCGATCATGCTGACTTAAAACGAAACGATATGAAACCGAAGTATAGCATGTTGTATTGAATCCACTGTGGATCACTTCGAGAATGCACAAATCATTGTTGTCTGTAGAAAATCTCAATAAATTAAAATAGATAAATAAATAAATCAAAGCGTTAAAAATGAAGATAATTATCTCCGCCCACCCCAAGCACTGTGTCTGTCGCTTAAGAGTCAGGATCGATTCGTTAATGTAGCAGACTTAAATTGTTAAAAAGTCATTGCTTCAAACAGCAAGTTTAGATAGGTTTTTTGTGTCGCCGAGTTAATAATCTGAAAACTAGGACCAGATATTATAAATAAGAAGACAAAATAAAACAACGCTAACAGCAAATTAGACTGAACCTGCTGTTTAATCTCACATAAAGAATCGACCCATGAAATTTGAAATCTAATCAAACTAAATAAGGGAAACTGATACGACAGTTAAGGTGATGGGACTGTGATGTTTCGCTGAGAAAAGCAAATAGACGCACTTCTTACTAACTTTCTTCCAACGCATATACAAATAGAGACAACAATGGTGAATAGATTTCTTGTCAAGTGACAATCCCCACGTTATGATGAATTAAATAGTTTGTAAATTCACTCTTCATCGTCATGCTGTCGTTTAAGTTGTTTTTTCTATGATCTTGTATATATAAAATGTGGAGGCGCAATGGCCCAGTGGTTAGGGCAGCGGACTCGCGGTCGTAGGATCGCTTTTTCGATTCCCAGACCGGGCGTTGTGAGTGTTTATTGAGCGAAAACACCTAAAAGCTCCACGAGGCTCCGGCAGGGGATGGTGGTGATCCCTGCTGTACTCTTTCACCACAACTTTCTCTCACTCTTACTTCCTGTTTCTGTTGTACCTGTATTTCAAAGGGCCGGCCTTGTCACTCTCTGTGTCACGCTGAATATCCCCGAGAACTACGTTAAGGGTACACGTGTCTGTGGAGTGCTCAGCCACTTACACGTTAATTTCACGAGCAAGCTGTTCCGTTGATTGTATCAGCTGGGACCCTCATCGTCGTAACCGACGGAGTGCTTCCATCCATATATAAAATCTTGAGGTACTTCTTCCGGTTCCTTACATTCTGTGTTCGAATTCTGCCGAGGTTAATTTTTGTTTCGATTGCTCTATGCTCGATAAAATAAAATAACAGTCAAGTACTAGAGTCGATCGTATCGATTAATTCACTCCCCACTCCCCACAGAGTTGCTGACCTTGAGCCAAAATTTGTTATAATAATACTTTTATAAAATATTTAACAGACAAAAAGGCGGCAAGCGAGTAGAATCGATAATCGTCTGAGATAATGTTTTTTTTTCCCGGCACCAAACTTTCCTTCACGGTCGGATTTTTTTCTTCTTTCTTTTTCATCTTTTAATTCAGAGTCGATAAGATAAGTACCAGTTGGGCACTGGGGGTCAATGTAATCGACTTGTCCCCTACGCTCAAAATTGCTGGCTGTGTGCCAAAATTAGAAAAGATTGTTATTATTTGTTTATTTGCAAGTTAGTAAATAAATCCGGATTGCCTAACGCCATAACCTCTGCAATCTGCTTCTCGCTTCCATCTTCCCTACAGATGTTGACCTGCAACAGCTGAAACGGAATATTGGAAGGGCATCAAGCTCACCAGCCTCGGAAGGTCAGCAAGGGTCATGAGCTCTACTCTTTCCTTCGTCTCTGCAAATAGAATAAAAATGTGGAGATGTCGCTGCAATGGGCCCACCCCACCTCCCTTGATTAATTGGTTAAAAAAAGAAAGACATTTCGGCGAAATAGCCAAGTGAGTAATGAATTGGTTCAAACATCTTGAGTTTAAATCTACCGCAAGTATTTCCTTGCGTTTCTCCGTATTTGATTTCTACATTAAATCGGTTAGGCCAGCTATCGGGATTAAGTATCAAGTTTTCTAAGAAAGTTTCTTACGACGCCTGGCTCTTTTTCTGGGTGCGGAAAGATTTGTCTTTCGTCCCATTTAATGGTGAAAAATATAGAGTTAAATATCATCAGTGATACGATGCTGTCTCTTGTGATTTATGAGAAATTAACTTGCATAAATATACCTCGGACCCGGTGACGGTTACATTGATGAAAAGGACCATGAACGAAATAAAATATTCTCGGTGATTTACATATTTCCCGAATTGAACGACAGTATTTCTTGTAAAGGAAAATCTTTTCTCTAAGCTTTAATACCTTTTAATACCTTATGCAATGATGTCGTTGATGAATATCAGCGAAACGGGGATTAAGCTTTATTTCTGATTTGGTTTCCAGCCAAAGTCTACAAAAAAAAAAAAAACACCAGACCTCCGTTGGAAATCGATTTGGTCAATTATATGTAAACTTTTACAATTACCCGGTTTTATGATTATGTGAAAAACCTTTAATGATGGGAAGGTAAGACATTTCATATCGGAATCAAAACCAAACGATAAACTCAATTAGCTGAACAGACTTGTATACAACAATGATTTACAACGTAGGCATAAGGCCACAGATTTTGCGGGAGAGCATAGTCAAATCACCTCAATACTTCCCTGGTGCTTATCTTAGCGACCATTGCGTGATTTATAGTCAGAGTGTAAGAAAGGGAGCCGCATTGTGATGCATTTTTGGCGCTCTATCATATCGTCACAACTATAGTAGTAGTGGTGGTGTTAGTAGTAGTAGTAGTAGTAGTAAAACACTTCACATGTCCTACAGAGCAGAGAGCCAAACTCTCGGTTGTGTATTGAAGATAACGGAAAATTATAAGACCAGCGAGTTTTGAGAAGGAATTAGTTTTGACAAGGGATTAGTCGATTACAGCTACCCTTTTATTTTGTGCTTGGCTGGTACTTGATTACTGGGATCTTTTCGGTTTGAACGGCAGTTTTTTAAAACAATTTCTATGTAACTAAACACTTTTAAACTTCGTATACTGGTAGAATGTGTTTATAAAACATCTTTTTCTCTTGGCTTTCTTGAGAAAATTCTATAGTTTGTAAGATATTTTCTTCAATTTTGGCAATTTCAACCAATCAATGACGTCTACTGAGGTGAAAATATTATCTGCCGTAAAATTTTCTCTGAAGAAAAAAGATACCCTTCCCCCCACCCCTAGCCCTAACCTAAACCCTTACCCTAACCTTAACCCTAATCCTAACCCAACCCCTAACCCTAACTCTAAAACAGATTGAAATGCAATAGATCAATACTAGGGTCATAAAGAAGGAACGGTTTTGTTATCTAGCTCTGTTTACGAGTGACCCCTCAGTTTATGGCCACAGGGTATCTTTTTTCTCATGAAAAACAGGGACATTTTCATATGACGCCGCCATAAAATGTTTCCGCAGATATCGTTTTCACCTCAATAGACGTCATTGATTGGTTGAAATTGCCGAAATGCAAGAAATTAAAGACCAAATATCTTACAAACTATAGAAGAGTGAAATAGGAGGAAGGCGGACAAATTGTCGTATTTAATAAAATTATCATTGTTTGAAGTTCCAATAATACCATAGTGAAGAAAGCAGATTATATGGATGCTCAGTTTTGTCTTTCTATTTTAGAGGTGAGAGAGGAGCGGGAAATTTCGGAAATGTCTTGGTGAGATGGGTATTTATCAGTTTGAGAATCACTCCGTTGTAATCATAAATTACCATACGTTGGAAGTTAAGGGGACTGGTGTTAGAAAACCAGTGAACTGATCAATACACGAAGAACCAGCAGTCCCGAAGCTTATATAGATTAGGGTATGTCTAGTACGTGCACAGACAAGAAAGGGGCTGATACAAAAAGGGCTGATAAGTTATGGCAGAGGAACCACAGTAGGTACACTCCGAAGTAAATGGCTTAGTAAAAGAAATAATTCTTTCTTCAAAAGGCACAAAATTTGAAATTTTGGGGGAAGGGGTTACTGGATTACATCGACCCTGGTACTTACTTTATCGATCCCGAAGGATGAAAAGCGATGTCGACCGTGGCGGAATTTGATCTCAGAAGACAAAGTAAAACCTGAAGAAATGCCAATAGGCATTGTTGCCCAGCATGCTAGCGGTTCTGCCATCTTGTCGAATTCATAGTAAAATAAATATTGACAAAGTAAAAAGAAACGGAAACGTTTTTTCTCTACAGATATGGTCGTATGATTAAGAACTTTATTTCGCAGACGGGATTCCACATTTGATGCCACGAAGTGACATCTTGAGTGTTTTCTATTACAGCCTCGAGGAGACCAACATCTCGTGTGAGGAATTTCGTAGACGGACACTATATAAACCCATCGTTCTCCACCACGTCTATCACATACATACATTGTTTCAAAATCTTTGGGGCCTCTGTGTATATATAATTGTAGTAAAAAAATGTGGAAGTTTGAGAGGGGCTTTAAAAATGAAATAAATACCTTTGGGTCTCTCTTCATCTAAATCTGACATTAACAACACTGCAAGATAAAGATCCGTTTGCTGCCAACACCCTTTAAAAGGATGGCTACCGTGGTTGATGATACACAGACATGCGCTGAGACTACGACATCTCCGGCTCTACGTAGACGACGGTGAACAGGTGTGGTCGCCGTTTGTGAGGCGCGCTTTCCCGCAGCTCGTCTCCATGACCGAACTACTGTCGTGGATCAAAAAGAGGCCGAGGAAGGGCGAATGGCACCGCGAGTGTCGCGTTGCTCTCGAGCAACTTTGCCGTCCTGGGTCGACCTTGAGCGACTACAACACAACTAAAGTATACTATAGGGGATTAGTGGAGGGGAGGTACGACGAGGATCTCGGGGCGAACCTGGGCGTCGACGAGGAATACTTGACTCGCCTGTTCAGGACGACTTTCGGGCCAGGGCCCATGGACAACTTCCAGAGATCCCTGGCCTGGCAGTGCTATCGAGAAGCGCTACCCGTTCGGGATAAGCTCTACAGGCATGGCTCGAGAAACACTGGGCCGACCTGCCCGAGATGCGGTCAGAACCGTTCTGTACGCACTCGTACTGTGTCCAGCCATTTCTGACCTTTGGGCCTATTTCGAACGACTGTTATCGCGTGTGGGACGAGTCAGTTTATTAACCGAGTCTATGGTGAATATCGTCGCGCCTCCTTCCTTGAAACGGGAACGAAGAGCCATTTTCATCATACTTGTGGCTATGGCGAGAGAATGTGTATGGTGGACACGTCTGAAGGGTCTAGAGACAAACACTTTCATCTCTGGTGAATCTCTCATCAACTTCTTCAAGTATCACTTGGAGAGGAAGGTGAAAGTAGAGAGGGAAGTTTTGTCTAGTGAATGTTTCAAAAGAAAACGGTTGAATATTGCAAGGATGGCACGTGTGAATGACTGAGCCACCTTGAGCATAATCCTATGATCCCCCCCCCCAAAAAAGGTGGGGGGAGAGAAAAAAGAGAGTCATTTACTGTAATGCGTTTTTTTTGCATGACATTATTGCCCGAAGTTACCGTGGTCTTTTCCGTAGGTTTTTCTTTCTACGGATAAACCTCATCTGTTTCCCCTTTTTACACTACACTATGACTTTCTGTGATACACGATCCCTATTGATCAGCCTTTGTTTTTTTTAACGATCCCTTTTGATCGAATTTCTACCCCCTTTTTTTCCTTCTTCTCTTCCCAAAAAGAAAAGCTCTACTTTGTATTTTGTCCCCTCCGTGTTCAGCCCTGTGTGGCCAATTATGAAACATACTTGTATACTTTTCACAGAACAGGCGTCATAAACAACCTGTTAATTACATTAAATTTATCATATTTTCTAATATGCAATATTTATATACAAAACTAGGCGAGCCATTTCATCAAGGTCCTTCGGGGACAGAAGGATGAAAAGTTTATATACTTTGAAGAGTGGCTATCCAATCATTACCTGAATTACTT
>NC_042999.1:167733721-167741221 GCF_006345805.1 Octopus sinensis | reverse complement strand
ACTTTACACTGCAAGATCAAGAAACAATATTTACTGTATGCACTGATCACGCTGTTTATAGTATTGAACGAAAACACCTAAAGCTCCACGAGGCATCGGCAGGGGATGGTGGTGATCCCTGCTGTACTCTTTCACCACAACTTTCTCTCACTCTTACTTCCTGTTTCTGTTGTACCTGTATTTCAAAGGGCCAGCCTTGTCACTCTCTGTGTCACGCTGAATATCCCCGAGAACTACGTTAAGGGTACACGTGTCTGTGGAGTGCTCAGCCACTTACACGTTAATTTCACGAGCAGGCTGTTCCGTTGATTCGGATCAACCGGAACCCTCATCGTCGTAACCGACGGAGTGCTTCCATATAGTTGTTTAGTCCCCGGTTATCTCTGTGGAGGCACGTGTCTTAGTGGTTAGGGTGCTGGACTTAAGATTGTAGTTTCGATTCCTGGACCCGGCAACGCGTTGTGTTCCTATGCAAAACACTTGATTTTCACGTGACTGGCAAAATTGAGTAATCTTGCGACAGACCGCTACCTGCCCGGTGGAGAATTTATAAGCCGGGAAACCGAGCCTTATGAGTCGCCATGACTTGAGAAGGTGACTTTACTTTTTTTTTTTCTTTACCACCCTGTCAATTCTGATTAAAGAGATTTATGATTAAAAACAAAATGTTTGTCGTGAATTTCCTGTCTTTGACTCTTTATTTTTTCAGACATAATAATTGTAGCTTGTCCTACATTCGATCATGTAGACTTCTTTCTTTGAAGACTGTATGCTGTCATTTGCGGGAGATTTGGTTGCTGCTATTTTGATCAGTCTCTGGTAATTTGGATGCTGCCATTTTGACCAGTTTCTGGTAATCTAAACGACTCGGCGGCACAACCAAAGTCACCACTAATGGTGGCCTATCACTAATTTAATTGACTAATTAAGACTAAATGCCATTGCTATTCTTCACTAACTAATACTATCACCCAAACAAAAACCACCGCCACAACAACAACAATAACAACAGCAGCAACAATAATCAGTGCGGATTTAGTTGGTTTGGCTGTCAGCATTTAAAAAATTAAAGTTTATCGAAAATTTTAAAATTTGGCACATTTATATACTATTCCAAGCTGAATTACTGGAGTTATTTCACTTTCCCCCAGAAAAATGCTTTTAAAAAGTTATAGAAGTTTAAAGTTTGATCATTTCCACCCAGTCAGGAAACAGGATTTAGAAGCTGTCATTTTGTGCGTGGCTGCACCTGTTGTCAAAATTCTGAGAATAGTACGTGTTTTTATATGAAATTAGAAACAAATCAAATTCAGCCCCTCATAACTTTTTTAAAATATGGAATTTTCAGAAAATTTTTACGAATTTGTACTTTACACATGGGAATTCATACGATTATACAAAAAATGTTTAAATGGGGGGGGGGCGTGATTTAAGGCCTATTTAGCTGTTACTTATAGCACATCTCACGACCAGCGTTCAAGCAACAGATGGGTACAAGCAAGAGAACACAGCATCAACGCACTCGGCATCGCGTCAACACACGTGCTTTCTCGCTGACAAAAGTGTTCTCATGTTTGGCTTGTTACTATGGAAACAAGCATGAATATGTCTGGTTTACGATTGGCTGAAGTTACTCAAAATCTTCAAACTTTAATTGCTACTAACTCTTTATTTATTGATTTATAGCGAAAATGATTTTCACGTCATTCATTACCCTATAAAAGTGTATCATTACACTGAATATGAAATCAATTCGAACAGAAAACGGCGGCCAAATCAACTAGATCCATCAATACTATATAGTCACAGTTAAATTACTAAACTATCGCCATAGTAAAAGCAACAAACATACTTCAGCATGATTCTTGGCCCTGCCAGAAATACCAGCCAAATTTCCTTCAGTTCACACCCTGTTGTCTAAGAAACGGACACATTGAATAATGTTGTCAGAGGCAAACTGTGCAAATAAATAGATAAATGAATAAAAAATAAAAAAGTTTAAAAAATAATAAACACTGGGTGGTAACCGTTAGTATTCCTTTGATCATAGGTTTGCTGAATCAGAACTGACCTGGGGCTAAATAATACCAAATAACATTCGTCGTCGTTGTCTTCATCGCTGACTTCATTACACCACATCTCTCCAACACCACCACACCATCACCATCACAGCTACGATTATGACGATGAGCGCTGATCATCATCATCATCATCGTTATTACGAACAACGATCAACCAAATGAACAGAACCAGATGGTAAATTCGTCTGAGACAGCTGATTTAATGTTGTAGAAAGCAAGCAGCAGGATTTATAGTAGCACAGATTCCTTTAAGTACACCAGAGAAAGAAAGAAAGAGAGGAGAGAGAGAGAGAGAGAGAGAGAAAGATGGTGGTGGTGGTGGGGGGGGGGGGGGGCAAGGGCGACTGAAATCTCTCGACTTCTGTATATTAACTGACACCTATTATAATCGACGGCGATGGCGGTGGTGAAGATGGAAGTCAAAGTGGTTCCCAGAGGGAACTGAACTCAGTACAAGACAACAACGTTCGTATACAGTAGCATACTATTGCTGCTGTTGTTGTTGTTGATGTTGCTAGCCCCGATGGAGCTAATCTATGATCAAAAGCGTCCCAGTCATGGCAATCTCCTATTTAGATCAAGTGTCTTCTACTATAGCCTCGGGCTGACCAAAGCCTTATGAGTGGTTTGGAAGACGGAAACTGGAAGAAGCCCGTCGTATATTATATACGAAGGGTGTATGAAAAGTCTTGAGCCTCGAAAAACATGGTACAAGACTTCTGATGAAGGTACAAGACTTGAAGGGTCAAAACTTTTCATACACCCCTCGTATATATACATTTGTGTTTTTGTGTTTGTCCCCACCCCACCCCGCCATCGCTTGGCAATCAGTGTTTATGTCCCCGTAACTTAGCAATTCGGCAAAAGAGAACAATAGAATCAGTAGTAAGCTTACAAAGAATAAGTCCTGCGGTCGATTTGTTCGACTAAAACCCCTTAAGGGGGTGCTCTGCTGTCAAATGGCTGAAACAAATAAAGGAATGAATGTATGTGTATGTATATATATGTATGTATGTGTATATGTATATATATATATAATATATTATGTGTGTGTGTGTGTGGTGTGTGTGTGTATATATATATATATCATATAACTATATATATATATATTATATATATATATATATATATATATATCAGGTCATCCCATAAGTTCTGTCCGAATTTTGAATAAAGAAAACAAGTGATCAAATGTGATATTTAATTAAAATTTAATCATCCATGTACTTTCCCTGATTATCTATGACTTCCTTCCATCTATTTACAAGCTTTTTAATCCGATCAATGTAATACTCTTTTGATTTCAAAGCGAAGAACTCTGAAAGGTCAGTTTTGACCTCTTCCTGGCTTGCGAGAGTTATGTCCCCCAAATGATTCTGTAAACTACGAAACAAATGGTAGTCTGAAGGAGAAAGGTCGGGAGAATAAGGTGGATGGGGAATTTTTTCCCAACCAAGCTCTTCGATCTTCTGTGATGTGATCTTTGCAGTGTGGAGTTGCGCATTGTCCTGATGAGACATCGCTCCTTTTCGAGTCACTAAAGCGGGTCTTTTTTTCTTCAAAGCTTGGTTCAAACGCTCTAATTGCTGACAGTAGACTTGAGTATTGATTGTTGCATTAGGTGGTAACAATCCAAAGTGAATTACTCCTTTGCAATCCCACCAGATAGAGAGAACCTTTTTCCCATGAAGTTCCCTTTTCGGTTGTGGTTGAGCTTTTTCCCTTTTACCAAACCACTGTTTACGACGTGTAACATTTCGATAGAAGATCCATTTTTCGCCACCAGTCTATCCAAAATGGGTGAAATGAGTTCGCGAGAATGTAGAGAAGAGCAGATGTCAACTCGGGATTTGCGATTGCTTTTGGACACCCATAAGGTACCCATTTTCCAAGTTTAGGAACCTTTCCAAGTTGGTGAAGATGACCATGAACAGTTATATGGTTTGAACAAAGCTTTATTGCCAATTCTTCAACTGACAATGTAGGATTTTCTCAAGGAGCTTATCAACCTCAACTGGACGTCCTGTTCGATCTTCATCTTCAAGGCTGAAATCTCCACTTCTGAATTTTGCAAACCATCTTCTGCAAGTTCTTTCATTCAAGCATTCTTTCCCATAAACTGAGTGTATGCTTCGAGTCGCTTCAGCTGCAGAGTTTCCTTTTTTGTACTCATAAAGCATTATGTGCCTGAAATGCTCTTTGGATACTTCCAAGTTAGAAAGGGTTTTAATCAAAGAAATTTTAATTCTATTATTCTGTAAAATAATATTTAATTAGTTTAAATGCACACAAATACATAAAAATAATTTTTAATTCCATTAGACATTCTATAATACTATTAAATATCATTCAACTTTAAAAAAGGTAAAATCGGACAGAACTTATGGGATGACCTTATATATATATATATATATATACATACATACATACATACATACATACATACATACATACATACATATATATATATGTATGTATAGAGAGAGAGAGAGAGAGAGAGAGAGAGAGATTGATTGAAAGGTGAACCGATGCAATCGACCACGTTATAGTCTGTATAAAACGTGTTAGTACGGTTGTACTATAGCTTTGACGATAGGACAATTTCTTTCACTACCCTTGGAACGGAAACATGTGTGCTCAAGAAACAACGAATTTCTGGGATCCTATGTTATTGTTGAGCAGTTTGTTGTCTGCCAGCTTCTTTCTTCTCAGCAAAAAGAACCTCAAATGGTTCTTACAGTTACACGTGTAGCAACTAGAGTTTTGTCTTCCACCACTGGCTTAACTGCTTTCATTTCTTACCTTACAATGGGGGACAGCCCTGGAATAGCCTTGTGAACTTTGTGAACCTGCCTGTCATTACAGATTTCATCCGATCAATTTTCATTCGGTGCTGGCACTGCGCCGAAAAAATGACGATATCTTTGAACGTGGCCGTAGTGTTGTATGTCGTCATATATTTCCGATACTAGCCGGTGAGCGTTTAAAGTTTTTTCGAACTGTTCTTTTGAGGACATACGAAAATTCTCCTTTGGCTCTTTGCTTTTTGCTCGGTGAATTCCTCTAGCAAAGGAGGTACTTTTTTCTTTTTGCGACAGCAAAGTGTAAAAAAGTCATAAACATTACAAGGAAGAGTAGTAATATACTATTGTTGCTTTTAACCCTAGACCATTCCTGATCAGATCTTTGATTAAAGAAGTTGCAATCACGACCATCCCATTTTTTCCCTCATACATAGCTTCTGTAGGACTACAACAACATCCAATGAGCCATACACATTTCTAGCAAACTGAACGACAAAGGCCACCTTTATTAGAATTACATACAATACATTCTAGTAATTGCTTTTATATACTCATGGCAGCCCCGAATGAGCAAGTCTTTCCAACCGTAATCATTTCGTCCTATTTTTCCGTTTTCACTTCATTATATCCTTCCATTTTTTTAGGACACTCGGTGCGAACTGAGGCAGAAGTAACTACGATTCCTACAAATTTCTTCATTTATTCATGTACATTTTAAGAGCGATTGCTGTCCTTGTTTAACCTCAGGTCAATCCACTTTATTTATTTATTTTTGCAATGTCTAAGACTAAATATATCAAGTGCCCTTTCATTCAAAGCAATAGTGTGTGATTTCAAAGAATTTGGCTATTATTTCTAACAAGTTTTTGCGACCTGATAGATGGATAGAGAAAAAGAAAGAAAGAAAGAGAGAGAGAGAGAGAGAAGTAAGAGAGAAAGATAGAGATGAGAGGTTCCCTCCTCTCTAGTCCTTATAGTGGCACAATGTGCAGTCATGTGTATTAATATATACAGTACTGTATATAATGTAGCAAACTGTAGTTATGTATAGAACTGCAAATACTGTGTAATTTAGTAATTGAATGTACTGTGTAAGATGGGGATAAGAGAGTGCGGTGGGAGAGCTGAGTGTAAATTCTGTTCAGTACAAATGTAATGTGGTAATATATAGGGGAACTACTGTGTATTAACCTTCAAAAGAAATCATACAGAAGCGACTATATCTTCCGCCTCACTGGTATACGAGTGTAAAGGGTAGAGAAGGGGGTGGACAACCTCATAACCAGACAGATACATGCCATATGTGTGAGGGTTAGGGATGGATGGGTTATCCCACTCTAGCTCTATATATGAAATTGAAGACAAGTAGGGTTGGGTGGCCACCCTGTTACCAGACACAAATATATATAGATAACACACACACACGCACACGCATACGCACACAGACGCGCGCGCATATGTGAGCATGTGAATAAGTGTGTGTATTAATGTATATGAATATGTAATACACAAACATACATAGATAGACACATACACACACGCACACACATACAAAATACCATAATATATATATATATATATTATATATATATATATATATATATATATATATATATATATATAATATATAATAATAATACTCATATATATATAATATATTTGTATGTAATTTTATGCATACGAAGGATATGTGTTAGTGTGTTAGTGTGCGTACATATATGCATATACCCGAACTACGAAAGGTACCTATGACGAGTAAAGATGGATGATGGCTTTAACCTTAACCGAGCACTCACTGATGTTTCGTTGACCCTGACATTAAGACTTATAGATGCGCAGAAAGATAACAATTTCATTATCAGTTTGATAAGCTGTTTTTTTTTTTAAAAACCCCAGAAGTAATTAGGGTAGAGATCAAAATCAACGAAAGTCTCCCTCACAGAATCGTTTGAGCATCAGAAAAACTGTGACGATCCCGCCAGCGACATTTGGTAAATGACCCTTTATCTTGTGAATTCAAATCATACCGGGCTCAATTTTGTCTTTTTTGTCCTTCCATAGTCGACGGTGTCTCAACTACAAGAATTTCCTTAATATTACTCTCTAAGTGGGCGCCTGGCAAAAGGCTTTGCAATATTTCTTCTGACTCTTTATGATGAGAGTTCAAATCCCGCCGATGAGGTCAATTTAGGGCGGTGAGCTGGCAAAATCGGTAGTATACCGGGAAAAATGCTTAGCGGCATTTCATCTGCCTTTGCGTTCTGAGTTCGAATTCTGCCGAGGTCGACTTTATCGTTCATTCTTTTGGGGTCGATAAAATAAGTACCAGCTGAACACTGGGTCTGATATTGTCGACTTAACCTCCTCCTTCGAAGTTGTTCGCTTTGTGCCAAAATTTGAAACAAACATTGCTACATAAAAATGTGGACGGTAAACTGAAACAGGTTAGAAATAGCAGTCAAAAATCTACACAAATCACACAAGTGTCCTTCCAAAAAGGGAGTAGAGACTGGGCAAGCAGACATAAGACCAAAAGACATTATAGTTAGGGTCAGTCCATCTTTCTCTCTGACAGGGCGACAGACATTATTGAATATGTCCATCGTTTATTTTAT
>NC_042999.1:167589630-167733621 GCF_006345805.1 Octopus sinensis | reverse complement strand
AGTATCTCACCTCAATAGTTCCAAACTTCTTCTCGGCTGATGTGAGTCTTTTGTTCTCACACGCTCCCGGGACATATTTGTATTTCGTTCCAGGAACATTTTCCACCCGCTGAGACAAGACTTCAATGCAGCAGTATGTTACCCTGCATCAAGAGATCTTCTCTACCCCATCGGATGGATGGTTTAAAGTTACTCTTCTACCATTCCTTTTTATAATTTTCCTTGCCATTTTAAAATCTTCTTCATCTATGCGGAAATTTCCCATATTCCTCACCACAAACGGGGCCAATATTCCCGTTATTGCTACCTGGGGGCGAAAGTAGTTAAAATTCAAAAATTATTGATACGCACCCCTGCAAAACCGGGGCTGTTTCTACGTAAAAATACTACCTTTGCAGTCCAGACAATCTCAGAATTGCAATGGTAATAATGAAAATGAAAAAACATGGCCTTAGAAGGCCGAATAGACTACAAACACTTTTTCAACTTACTCAGCTCCAAATTTCTGTGATTTTACTGTATGGGGAGCACAATAATAATAATAATCTTTTTTACTCTAGGCACAAGGCCCAAATTTTTTGGGGGAGTGACCAGTCGATTATATCGACCCCCAGTAAGCAATTGCACTTAGTTTATCGCCTCCGAAAAGATGAAGGCAAAGTTAAAACTTTCGTAACTTCGGCGGAATTTGAACTCAGAACGTAAACACAGACGAAATCCCACTAGGCATTACGCCCGGCGTGCTAACGCTTCTCTGCCAGCTCGCCGCCCATGTATACGCGCGCGTGTATATACATATATATATATAATATATATATATATATATATTATATATTATATATATATATATATATATATATATATATATATTATATATTATATATATATAATATATATATTATATATATATATATATTATATATGTATGTATGTATATATGTATGTATATATACATACATACATATATATTATAGATATATATATATATATATATATATATACATATATGTATGTACCTAATTTAGGATAACATTTTTCGAAAAAATTTTGTCAATGGCCAGCATATTAAAAAATACATTTAAAGGTTATAATTGTATATATATGTATATATATATATATATATATAGTATATATATACATTATATATATGTATATATATATATATAGAGAGGATAATAGATAGATATATGTATCCTCCTATATATATATATATATATATATATATATAGGTAAACAGTAAAATTAAATACAGACATGGACCAAACATGAAACCACCACAGAGACGACACAAGAACCACAGGACGGGACATTCGAACCCTCAGTCATCAGTCAAGACCGATCATCTTAGCAATTTCGGGCTGATTAATCTTGAGATTGCTCCGATATGGCCAGCCCGCCAAGGGAACTCTAAGCCAAGCGCATTAGATCCCTGGAAGAAAGTTCGAATGTATACAACGAAAGGACGGAAAACGATCGAAGTACACAAACAAAATACAGAATACGTGCACACCAATAAGAATACAAAACGTAAAAACAATAACGGTAAATAAAAATAAACAACAAAACAAAACCAGGACGTAGGACAAGGGTCTTTCGACAGGACGATTTGAGTAGGGTGGCTTGTGAAGTTGTGCTAAAGGCCACGGGGAGACGAACGATATAAAAAAAGAAGAAAAAAACAGGAATATATACAGAAATATAGAGTAATAATAAGAAAAAACAAATTGTGATGAACGGGGTCTCCTGATACAGGAGGACCTCAAGGTAAGATGGAGGAACCCTATCATCCAAGGTCACCCTGAATACCACGGTCAAATACCTTTTCCAACTCCTTTCTTCCAACTCAGGTGTACACTGAGTGGTACCATCCACTCTTGCCATTTTTGCAACTTTCACCCCCCTTTTCATAAATTCACTTGAGGACAGTACCCCCATCTCCACCCTCACTTTCCTTTTCGAGTGAAACTTGAAACAGTCGATGAGGGCATTACCAAAGAGGTATGTCCCTCTCTTCATTCCTTTCAGCCTCGTCCATCAGAAAAACTCTTTCGCCACAGCAACCATACAAAGTAAAACTGCCTCGCCTGCCCGATTAAAGGAGAGCGGCGGGGCAATCATCACTATGGACTCAGCTGACAGACGGATCCGTCCTATACGCAACAGCAGCTATTCGACATAACTTCCCAAGTCAGCAATTACAAGACACTGAACAAAGGTATCCAGAATGGTTTCGTCGCTCTGTGACCACCTCGGACAAGCCCGTCTGACAGCACATTCAAACCTGTAGAGTTTATCTCGAACCAGTAGCACCCCCATCCCCGTAGCACTGTCAAGCCAAAGACACCCAGAAATTATCCATAGTAGTCCCCCGATCGGAAAGTCCTCTAGAACAGACTAGTCAGTTTATCTTTGTCAACGCCCAGAGTCTCCCCTAGGACATCGTCGCACTTTTATATATATAAAACTGTAGTTGTGTGAGTGTCTGTCTCCTACGATTTAGATTCCTAACTCTTCCCACATTTTGCGGTGAAGTTTAACCAAATTCGGGTATCTTATAGTCGTGATTAATATCGAGCCCGTCTGGCTATTAGCGCGCGTCTACGATGAGTCTACGATTTAAAAAATAATTTAACATCATTTTTTATTCCATTTTAATGCATAATTTTTCGTGTGTCGATGGCGGCGGAGTTGGCGTCCATAGTCACACCTGCACCTGTTTGCTTCTCCCCCTTCTTCCCTCCCTCGTGAAGCTGTGGGGAAGGGAGTGTAAGGAAATCAACGTCGTAATGCGTTGTCAAGGAGACCAGCGTTCTTTTAGAACAACGACTTCATGGCTTGAAGACACCAAAACAGAAATGGCTAAGAAAGCCCGAATTGGCATCTATAAAGGAAGTAACTCTCTAAAAATGCTTATATAGTTATTTCCCTTACAAACCCGAGCAACGCCGGGCGATACTGCTAGTATACTTTAAATAGCTAAAAGGAAACACCCATCGATCCTATTGCCCGACTGGTAGAGGACAGGTCAACAGCGGCAGAAGACTTTACTTCATACCTAAATGGCTTGCCACGGTTCTCGGCAGCGGACGAGAGGTTCTGCGAAAAGCTGATAACATCACTGAAATACGAGAAGCGATGAGCGATTGCCACAAGCCGCAAATCGCCAGGACCACACTAGCACATCACGGAAATCCAATCGATACCTGTCAGAAAGTTGGAAGTTTCTGAGCAGGTTTTCCAGACTTTTACATCCACTTTTGCTATGTACTAAACTCACACAGTTCTTCCGTGCGTCCACTGAAAATAATTAATAAATAATTATTTGTAAAATATAAATCAATTAAATAAAATCCGTTTAAAAATAAATTTTTAATTTCTAAACGGATATAATTTTTAATACATTAATTGATTTATATTTTACAAATAATTATCTACCCTATGTATTTAGACTCTGTCCTTTTATAAGGTTTTTTGTTTTTTTGATTTAAAGTTTTCTTTGATTTTATGAGTTGATTTTATACTGAAATTTGTTCATTGCATTCTAAAGACCGTTAGTTGAAAGGACCAATGGAACAAAACCATTTTCAAATGTGTATCTATTAAACTAATTCTATATGTTTGCTTATAACCTTATTTCTGTTCCATTCTAAATAAAACTGCCCGACGAAAGGGAACGTGAAACTAAGTAACAGTTTTCAGTTTTTGTGATATATTTTTGCTGCTTTTCAATAAAGTGTGTATGTATGTATGTATGTATGTATGTATGTATGTATGTATGTATATATACACACACAACACACACACACCACTATATATATATATATATATATATATATATATACACACACACACAACACAACACACACACACCACACAACACACATATATATATATATATATATATTATAGTATATAGCCTCTCCGTCGAGATGAAATCCACGTAATATGAATTGATTGTATGTTCTTTATATCGAGTCCATTCTTGAAGAAGAAGAAGTGTTCTATTATGTCATGCGCCAACCTAAGTTTCCTTTCTGTGAAATGGATACGTTAAATATATTTTCATTTCTCTGCCGTTAGAAATGGGAACATTTTTATTTTTTATCTTCTACCTTTTACTTGTTTCAGTCATTGAATTTTGGTCACGTTGGAGCAGCACTACCTTGAAGGGTCAGTCGAAACGAATGGAACCCGGGACTTACTTCTGTTTTAAGTCTGGTGCTTATTACATAAGTCTGCCGAACACAGCTAAAGAAACTGATGCCTCCTATTGTCAATTGGTGGTGATGGCCAAACACAAACATAAAAAGAGACATACATGCGTGCATATATATATATGTGTCGTTATCATCATTGTTCGACCGTGATCGAGACAATGGAATTTACCATGCTACGCCAGACTTCACGGTCCATCATGGCATTACGGAGGTCCTGTTGCTGGATGCCTGTATCCCTGGAGATTACATCAGGGTAGGAGAGTGTGCGCCCTCTGGTATTGCGAGTAGATGGCTTCCAGAGGAGAAGAGTAGAAATTACACTCTTTTTCAGTCAGCTCTACAACGATGTCCAGCAAACTGGACTCTCTTACCTTTCACAAGAGATGACACAGGTGGTAGTTTCCCATATATTTGCATTTTGGTTGGATGGCGCCTCCACGAGATTTTGAGCTCTCATAAGGAGGCGAGTGTAGGTTCCTCTCAACCGCTTCTTTGATAACGTCCAGGTTCTGAGCCATATAGTAGAATTGGTTCGACTGTGGCTTTGAAGATTTCAAGTTTGAAGTCTCTACTTAGATTGATGACCAGATCTATGCCTGTCATTACAGGCTGACCAGGCCATACCCTTTCTAGTTAGAAAGTCTTTTCCAGATGATGATATGTATGACCCAAGATATTTGTAATCAGAAACCATATTAAGGGCACATTGTTGAGAGTGTGGATGATGCAATCACTGTTGGACAGGCACTTGTTTATATATTCCGTCTTGGCCTCATTGAGGTAAAGACCTACACAATTTGAGGCTTGTTCGAGAGATTGTAAAAGAGACTGGGCATTGGAGAGAGAATCACTGATAAGAGCGATGTCGTCAGCAAAGTCAGTGTCTGTCAAGTATTCAGCTGGGTGTCTGGAACTTCTTGGTTTTATTTCAAAGCCCTTGGCAAGGGCTTTGAAATAACTATATGTGTACACACACACACACACGCACACACACACACATATATATATATATATATATGTATGTATATACTTTGATAGGGTTCGGCCATTATTGGCCCAGGCCATGTCTAACTTAATAGCACCACCTGGTGCTATATATATATATAGCACCACCTGGTGCTATATATATATATATAATATTATATATATATATATATATAATATATATATATAATTCTATATATATAACTACAAAATTAGAAAATGGAGAAACATACTTAAATCAATAAAACATCAACTATCAGATGATACCCAATCAATACTTTATTACACCATTACATATCAGTAAAGGCATTATACAAAATATACAGTAAATGTAATAGACAAGGAAATATAAGTATAAAATATAAAATATAATATGTAATTATATCATATCTGACAGCTGTTTCGGAAGCAAGGGCAGTCATACCTCATTTAACCTATAAGCCATAAAGGCAGGTAAATGAGGCATTAACAAGGATGCCCAACGGCCTCTTCAGAGAATTAATTTGTTATAATTGTGGAAAAATTATTTTTCCATATACATATAAATATAAAATATAAAAATGTAAAATATAAAAACTTGTGCATAAACTTCATAATGCTACACATATATAATATAATACTCATTGGTACAATAATGCAAGGTAAACAAAACAAAATAAAAAAATATATATCAGTGTATATATTAATATTAATAAGCACAGTTATTATACATATTTGGCTAATAGTTTTAAAAAACTAACACATAGGGAGATGAAAAATAATAATTAAAACCATGGTTCAGTTCATAAAATTATAAAGCTATAAAAGTCAATAAAATTACTATTACTATTAATAAAATAATAATAATAATAATAGATACAGTTATGTTTGCACCAAGTCCATCCTTTCAAGATCGAAATAAATATGAGTTTAGAAATTCTGACCACTAGGTAAGATTATTTAGATTAATTCGAAATATATATATATATATATATATATATATATATATATATATATATATATAATATACATACATACACTAGACTACCCGTGACCCGTTGGGTTATCGGGGAAGTCTGAGTTTCCCAGCAACGGAATTTTGTTTCGTGTGTGACATCGAAATCACGCGTAAGCGGCTCCCTTCCCAAGAAAAGGAAAGAGGTGGCTGCTATTTCTTGCACGCGCTGTTACCATGTAATAAGTATTTCGGGTCCTTTATCGCAAATAGCAGTTACGTGGTAGCAGGGCGTGCTAGAAATAGCAGCCAAATCTTTGGATGTGAGACACGTTGATTGCACACGAAAAGACATATGGAAAAAACTTATTTCACGCCGAGGTTACGAACTGGTCTTTTACGAAATATTTATGCCAAAAAATATTTTAGTAATGGTATTCACTTGAAAATAATTTGAAAAGCCATTAAAATATTGTCTGTTTAAAAAGAGCTAAAATATAAACACTTAATGTACAAACAACTCATATTTTTGAAATCACATTCACTTAAAAATATTTCTAAATGATTACACTGGGCAACAAAGAAAAAAAAATTGTCTGGTGCCTTGAATATTTCAACGTATTCCTAAGTGATTTTACCTGCTAAATTAAAAAATAACTTCAGTTTTTCTCTATCAGGTCTAGTTTTCTGACTAAACCCGAGAGAGTAAGCCTTTTATTCATACAGAAGGCATATAATATGAATCAATAAAGAGAGCGTAACACAAAATAAAACGAGGTACAAATAAATTTTGAAAATTGAAAATGCACAAAATTCAAAGAATAAATTTGCATTTCTTTGTGCACCGTGAATGTTGTACAACAAGAGTATCTCATTTTAAACCCCAGCAATGGTCTGCCATCATCACAGCATCCCAACGTCCTTGGTACCGAGTTTCCATCTCCTTGATGTCCTGATGGAATCGTTTACCTTGATCATCGCTAACATCTCCGAGATTTTCAGGAAAACAATCAAGATGTCTAAAAAGATAAAGCATTTTGATGCTCATATTCGCGCCAATATCACGAAAAGTTGATATCAACTTGGTAACAAGGTCTTTATAGCTTTCACTTTTGTGTTTCCCAGGAAATTTTGCACTACTTCTGCAAAGGTTAGCCGAGCTGATACTTCATTTTCGCTCATCATTTTCACGAAATTTGTGTCCTTCAAGAGCTTATGGCCCATCAGAAATCCCTGCTTTAAGTTTTTCAATTGTCAAGTCTGGAAATACACTTCAGATATACTTGAGGCACTCCCCATTTTTGTCAAGAGCTTTGACGAATTGCTTCATCAATTCGAGTTTGATGTGCAATGGGGCGGGGGGGGGGGAAATGATCTTATCTCGCTCAACTAAAGGTTCATCCAATATATTGGCAGCTCTACATGGAACAATATTTGTTCGAGGCGGCCAGGCATTCTTAACATAGTGGTTTCCTTGGTTTTTACTGTCTCACATGCAAAAAAAGCACGAGTATTTGTTGAGTGGCCGAGTGGGACAGAGCCATAAACATTTCCGTTGGGCAACGATACACATTTTAAACTACACTTAGAGCTGTCTATGAGAAGACGCCATTCCTCCTATTTGTATTCCTCAATGCCAAGTTTATTAAGAACTGACATCTCTGCAGTAAACCAGCTCTTCCTCTTTTGTGAAAAAAGAAAGGAACTCTTCATGCCGACTCCGATAAAATGTTATACGGACACCATTCTTAGAAGATTCTTCTCTTTCCGTCAAGAAGCCAACAGTTCTGGGACCCGAGATTAAAAGAAATGTCCAGGTATTTTTTTATAAATCATGTACATCTATTTCATGCATACCTCTGAAGTTTTAATGTAATATTGAAGAGTCGTTAGATTTTGAACTCTAATTCTATATACATGTGTGTGTGTGTGTGTGTGTGTGTGTGGTGTGTGTGTGTGTGTGTGTGTGTTTGTGAGTGTGTGTGTGTGCTATACTATAAGTATATTGACAGTTAGTTCTTTACCATTGTAGAATTTTGGGATCCAGAACATCTCAATTTAAACATCTCAATTTTATAACAAAAATATTATCATTTATTTTATCTTAAAACATTCAATAAAATATATATCACCAGAATATGCTGGGAGTCGGATCCCCCCTGTCTCGACCAATATCATTTCAACCAATGAAAAAGAAGCTTATGAATCCATATACTAAAAGATGTGACTTATTTCCCTTCCACTTTGTCTATACATACTGAGCCCAGCCGACGTGGGTGTTGGTTCTTGTTGGGTTTGTGTTCACTGGTTTTCTCTTGTGTTCATTGTTATTTTGTTTGTGTTTTATTATTCTTGCTGTGGGTGGGCGTGGTGTTGATCCAGAACAGCACATCCACAAGCTTACCCATGCTTCCAAGTTTCAATAATATTAAGATGTCTCATGATTATTCCAAAATTTTATTCTACTTTGTTTAACATCTCAATGTCAGCTGATATCTAACTAATGCCTACAAATGAAATAAAACCTTCGAAACTCCGTCACTGAGACAGTTTTATTAAATGTAGCTCAAGTTGGTGATAGAAAGATAAACTTTTACCTTTTGTCTCTTAACGTAAGATTCTTAGAGGCCTAATCGCAACTCTTCTGCAAGTATACTCTTTGGGTTAACTGAAAGAATTTGCCTGAAATCCCCAGAGAGTAAGAAATACTATCTCTGACTTTGTAAGGTGCAATCAACAGCTTCATTTGCAAGGCAATGAAACATTGAGCACTCATACATATACCATGGCCACCTTTAAAGCATCTAACTCTCCAGATCTTTTACCGATCTTCTACACACAGGATTGATACTGTGAGTAACAGAGTCAGCTTCAAAACAGAATAAACAGTCCTGTCACCTTAAATTAAAGTTGCAAAATTTCGAAATGAGGTCATGACAATAGTAATTGACTTGAAAGGAAGAACATATTGTAAGAAATTGCTTGATAAACAATTATACCTGTTCTCTAAGAAGCAACAAGGAAAACTGTATCTCTAGAGACTACAAGAAAGTGCATTTACATTCATTTATAAGGATACACATATATACGCTTCTATATATTAATAGATAGGTGTTGACCCACACGAGTATATCAGCCCTTGAACAGGTTTAACTTTATTTACGAAAGGTTTCCCAAAATTCACATTCTCTCCTCACAAATCAGGCTTAATGCTAATCTCGGTCAACTCGCTGACATCAGAAGAGTAGAGGTTATGTATAAGCACATTGTTTGGAAGGCCGTTCAAGTTCATTCGCGCTTTGAATGGCTTTGCTTTTCATCCCTTAGGGTGTCCAAAAGTCATGCATACTGGTTTAGTCACCGATGACCCGACTATGCACAACCTGCACAACCTATGCACAAACATAACATTTTGGAGGACGTTGACTCCTGAGTTTATTCATTCACCGAGAGGTTTTGTGTTTCATCCCGGAGGGCCTACACATATGCGCACAGTGTACACACACACACACACAAACACATATATATGTATATATATACGTGTGTGTATATATATATATATATATATATATATATATGTATATATATATATAGGGAGAGACAGAGAGAGAGAGGGGGGGTTGATACACAAACGTATTTACAGAACCTTACTCTTCCCCTTCTTTCTTATTTGACGACCACCCAGGGCGGATGTAAGGAGCAGTGCTTGTAAAAAAAGCGAGCAAACTAACAGCGATAGAAATGTTCGCCATATCGGTAGCAAGAGTAAAGGCAACATTTTGAACAAGAACACCAACGCAAGCAAGAACCACCATAGCATCAATAGTAACAAAAAGAGCAACAGGGGCAAGCTGGCAGAAACGTTAGGACGCCAGACGAAATGCTTAATGCTATTTCGTCTGCCGCTACGTTCTGAGTTCCAATTCCGCCGAGGTCGACTTAGCCTTTCATCCTTTCGGGGTCAATTAAGTAAGTACCAGTTACATACTGGGGTCGTTATAATCGACTTAATCACTTTGTCTGTCCTTGTTTTCCCGCCTTGTGGGCAATAAAGAAATAAGAAACGTTCGCATGCCGGACGAAATGCTTAGCGGTATTTCGTCTGCTGCTACGTTCTGAGTTCCAATTCCGCCGAGGTGAACTTTGCCTTTCATCCTTTCGGAGTCAATTAAATAAGTACCAGTTACGCATTGGGGTCGATATAATCGACTTAATCCGTTTGTCCTTGTTTGTCCCCTCTGTGTGTAGCCCCTTGTGGGCAGTAAAGAAATAGGTATTTCGTCTGTCTTTACGTTCTGAGTCCAAATTCTGCCGAAGCCGACTTTGCCTTTCATCCTTTCGGAATCGATAAATTAAAGCAATGGAGGTGAACAAAACACTAATGCAACTGATGCAATGTCGATAACAACAATAGCAACAGCAATAAGAATAGTAACAACTACGCCAACAGCTGCAAAAGAGCCTGTGGAAACAGTACCAGTGGTGGAACCAACATGGCCAGCAATAGCGACTGAGTTGGCAGTAAATAATGAGTGTAACAAAACATTCACCTCCCGGGGGGTCATCCCATCCCAGTACTCTACTCACCTTGTACATGCAAAAACAAACGCATACGGGAACACATGTTCTTGACCCTGTAAGAGTCGGAATTTTTTAATCATACCTCTGGTCAGGAGGAGTGGTGGAAAGAAAAGAATCAAAACCGAAAGTAACACGATCCCCACATCGACGTCAAACAACGTTAAATCTACAACAAATACATCAACACCACCACCACTCCCACTCACAGCAAGAATAATAAAACACAAACAAAATAACAATGAACACAAGAGAAAACCAGTGAACACAAACCCATCAAGAACCAACACCCACGTCGGCTGGGCTCAGTATGTATAGACAAAGTGGAAGGGAAATAAGTCATATCTTTTAGTATATGGATTCATAAGCTTTTTTTTCATTGGTTGAAATGATATTGGTCGAGACAGGGGGGATCCGACTCCCAGCATATTCTGGTGATATATATTTTATTGAATGTTTTAAGATAAAATAAATGATAATATTTTTGTTATAAAATTGAGATGTTTAAATTTGGGAATGAACTACTGACTGTTCTCCTTTATTATCAAAAATATTTTTCTGTTAGTTCTGTTGTGCAGCACCTGAACAAGTGATTTTTACTCGAACCCCGACCGACTAACTCTTTGTGCGTGAATTTGACGGAAACTGTGTGGAAGCCGATCACATATGTGTATTTGTGTGTATATTTATATGAGTGTGCGCATCTTGTCCCACACAGATTGACAACGGGTGTTGGTTTGTTTATGTCCAAGTAAACTAGTTGTTCGACGAAAAGAAACCCACATAATAAGCAGCAGACTTGAAATAGGTACTGAGGTTCATTTGTTCAATTAAATCTTTCAAGGTGGTTCCCCAATGTGCCCCAATGTCCTATTATTGAAACAAGTAAAAGAATAACAAAGTGTTGCATGAATCTATAAAACCAGAATACACTACATTTAGCGCTGTTGGACAATTCAAAATGTAAGGTAAACCTTTTCTAATGAAACTGAAATTATTAGCCACGCTATGAAAAAATAAACAACGTGGTTACTCCACAAGATTTATCTCTCTAAGGATAGGAAAGAAAAAAAACAACAAAAAACGGGATCAATCTGACTACTTTTTATTCTTACATCTTCACCAGAAAAAGATTCTTCAAAAATCTGAACTCGGGACTGAGAGTAGCGGCCTTGTTCGGACACCGGGTTTGAATAACTCTAATTTTTACTCATTTACTACAGCTGATTCAAAATGATTGATTGTTTTTATCTTTGGAGTCACTTCACGGCGACAACCTCGCACTAAGACTATGAAGGACTGTATAAAGAAGAAAAAGGAAAATTTCATACATTAAAGAAAACTGGAGAGAAGAATAAAGAGAGCATCTCAGTCTATTAACAGCGGAAAGATTGATAACCCATAACTATACAATCCCCAAATTTCAGATTATCCAATATACACAATATTAAGCATAATTACTGAACTAACAACGCTTGCAATTGATATAAATAGTTATAAACTATCAATTTCTCCATCTAAAAACAAAACAAAAGAAAATAACTAAAAAAATATATTTACAGTTGCAAGCGTGGCTGTGTGGTAAGCACTTCGCTTACCAGCCACATGGTTCCGGGTTCAGTCCCACTGCGTGGCACCTTCGTTAAGTGTCTTCTACTATAGCCTCAGTCTGACCAAAGCCTTTTGAGTGGATTTGGTAGACGGAAGCTGAAAGAAGCCCGTCGTATATATATATATATATATATATTATATATATATATATATATATATATATATATATATATATATGTGTGTTTATATATATGTATATATATATGTGTGTGTGTGTGTATATATATATATATATATGTTATATATATATATATATGTATATATATATATAATATATATATAATGTTTGTGCCTCTGTATTTGTCTCCCCCCCTCCCACCATCGCTTGACAACCAATGTTGGTGTGTTTACGTCCCCGTAACTTAGCGGTTCGGCAAAAGAGACCAATAGATGAGCTGGCAGAAACGGTAGCGCGCCGGGCGAAATGCTTAGCCGTATTTCGTCTGCTGCTACGTTCTGAGTTCAAATTCCGCCGAGGTCGACTTTGCCTTTCATCCTTTCGGGATCGATTAAATAAGTACCAGTTACGCACTGGTGATTGATTATATAATCAACATAATCCGTTTGTCTGTCCTTGTTTGTCCCCTCTATGTGTTTAGCCCCTTGTGGGCAATAAAGAAATAAGAAACGTTAGCACGCCTGGTGAAATGCTTAGCAGTATTTCGTCTGTTTTTAAGCTCTGAGTTCAAGTTCCGCCGAGGTCGACTTTGCCTTTCATCCTTTCGAGGTTGATAAATTAAGTACCAGTTGCGTACTGGAGTCATTCTGATCGACTGGACCCTCCCACCCCCAAATTTGGGCCGTGTGTCTAGAGGAGAAAGGGATCAGGGCAATATCAATATTGTTCTAGCGATGGACAGATTTAGGTATTCGCTTATATATAAAAAACAAAAATTGCAGGTACCTTTTAGTCATCTAACTGCGGCCATGCTGGAGCACCGCCTTCAAAGTTTTTAATGGAACAAATCGACTCTAGTTCCTACTTTTTAAAGACTGGTGCTTATTCTGTCGATCTCTTAACAGCACCGTTAAGTTACGGAGACGTAAACAAGCCAACACCGAATGTCAAGCAGTGGAGGAGAATAAGCATAGAACAAAGACAAACTCGCGCGCGCGAGCTTCTTTCAGTTTCCGCCTGCTAAATCTACTCACAAGATACTGTCTTATGTTTGTACACAAAGCTGGAGTTTTTTCACTCTGCTTTTAGTTTTCTTCGTGAATGTCCAGCCTGGACCAACAGTAATGTTTTTTTTTGTGTGTGTGAGTGAGTATTTTTTTTTTGTGTGTGTCGTTGTCAATTACTATATAAATCTTTATCTCAACTTAGGGAGTGTGTGAATTTTCTTGTAGGCCATACTTATAACATGACTCATATATAGCTCGTTGGTTTTAAGCGCATTGTCGTGGGCACGTCTCATTTATTTTTTATATTTATTATGAAGAATCCCAATAATTTCCAATGTTTATTTTATTATGCATGTTGATGTTCTTAGTTATTTTAATACTGCAAAACAAAAAAAAAAAGGCCCGAGACAATATGTTAGATTATATAAAATTATTCTCTTTATGGTCTGCTGTCATGAATATAATTGCTATGTAGTCGTTTCATCTGCTAGAAATAGCAGTGGAATTGGAATTCACTCAAATCACGTCCAATCGTTTTAAAATAGAAAAACATCGGAAATGTGTTTCTAGGCATAAGAAATGATGAAATAGTCACGGCTAGAACGTCTCACATCACAGGCCTGCTGATATCATCTGAACTGACCAACTTGTATCTTTCAGTACAGGTAAGGCAAAATGAGTAAGTCCTGATTTCTCGTCATTTTCTCTTTACATATTTCAAACCATTACATTGAAAGTATTGCATCGTCATTTTCTACTGTTGCATCATCCTTAGGAGTAAAAATTGGCCAGAATAGAAGTTGTTGAAGTTGAGAGGTTGAAACATATTTAAGGGGCAGGAACGTTGTTTTTTTTTACGGGAAATTTTTCTCGACTTTGACCCGATTGTGATTGAATTTGCTAATAAAATATCGGTAATTTTTTATGTTTAACAACCAATATTCTTTTCTCTGTTGGATCCCAAGTTAATTTTTCCCACATAAATGTATAATTTGCTAAATTTCAATTTTAAAACGATGACGTCTATACTGGGGCAAAATGAGTCATGAATAACTTCAATAATTTCTTCTCTCTACCTGAATGGTACGTAAATATATCAAGAAGAGAATTACTCTAGCAGACCCTGAATAGATTATAGATACTATTTTAGGCTGAGTTTTAAATTTAGTTGAGTTTTGTTAACTTCATATCATGTGCCATTTACCCTGATCCTCTTTCATTTGATCCAGATATCTAAAATTTTATTTTGCATTTCTGATTGTTCTGATATTTGAGGATGGATATTGATGCGTATGAGTCTTTTTTCAAATGTAATTCTGGAGGATTGAAGGTTCGAGTCAGCAGAGAAGGCTCGTGAGTTTTCGACTCGAACCTTGCAAAGTGGAAATATATAATGCTATTGCCTTTATATCTGGGACACAGAAGGTCCTAGCTAAAGATAAAGAATATCCCACCGGAGGTAGAGGTCGCGTGGATCGTGGCTACTCTTTTATTCGAGAGAGAGAGAGAGAGAGAGAGAGAGAGAGAGAGAGAGAGAGAGAGAAGGACAAAATCAACATAATCCAGATCTCCAGAGACGCCCCACAAATCTGGCGCGGTCAAACTCTGGAGATCCTGGCACCACTATAGTGGCATTCAAAAACAGCAACAAAAATACAGAAGGGGTTATTAAACCCCACCAACAAACTTTATTGTATGTTAACAGCGACAGCAGAAGTCCTGTTACAATCGGGAAAATTTCCCGAAAGTTGTACGCGGAACTAAAGGGAAGGAACCCTAAAGAAATCGCAGAACTTAAAGAACTCCCGAAAGTGTTCAACCCGCCGGTAGAACCAAACCTTGAGGAGAGGAAGGGGGAGGGGGAACAGGTCTCAGTAGGACTGAGAACAACCCCCCTCGAAAGATGAAAGAGCAGGCAAGCTCGACTTTCTTTTTTGGTTTATGACATGCCTACACTATGTATAGATTGCTTGAATGTACGCAGCCTGGGCTCCAAGGGGAAACAGGCTTGTTTTCTCGACGACCTCAGGCCACACAGAATTGATGTTATGGTTACTACAGAGACCAAGTTGGACAAGCTGCAGGCCTTCTCAACTCTCCTGAATGGCTCTGAGAAAATCATGTCTCCTAGTCGGACAGGGTGGAAGGGAGGCGTTGTAGTTTTGCTCCGGAAAAACTAGGCCCTGCAGACACGTACAATCTTCGTGGACCCAGAAGGCGAGTCGGTCGTTTTGGATCTAATATTCAGAGGTAAGGCCTTTAGGTTGGCATTTACGCGCCTGGCAAGACAGGCAAACGGAATGAGTTCTATCAACGTCTGGAGAACTTTCTTGTGACGTCAAAGACACTAGTTTTGCTAGGAGACTTTAACGCTGTTCTGGTTGGACGCCAAGACAGCGTAGGCTCGAACGATAGATGTAACTCACGCCTCGTCGATCTGCTGAAGCGATTTATGCTGGCAGATCGATACAAACTTGATAATCCGAGCATTCCAATGTAGACTTGGAGTAATAAGGACAGATCAATCGGGTCTTATATAGGCAGGATAATAGTTAATGCTAGAGATAAGTCTAGTTTTAGCTGTCCACAGTTCACCTATGTACCCTACACAGATCACAAATTAGTGACATGTAGGATGCATATAGATAAGGTCCATAGACAGGGATCTGGTGAACAAGTTCCTACTGGATTGCGAAACTCACCGTAGCTAGATTAAGGAGTTAGTAATGAAGGCACTAATCGGCACTGTGTTAAATAACCGGTGGTGGTGTCCCCTCAAAAAAGCCATCCGACTTGGGTCTATTAGATTTAGAAAGTAGTCAAGTCTAGAACAGACTAGAGTAGAAAGAGATCTAGTTAAGGCGTTAGAAGAGGCGCTGAGAATGGGCTCTGCACCCCAAGTTTTGGCGGCGAGATCGGCTTTGGACCGACACCTCAATGTCAAACACGAAGTACGTGCACTGGGTCGCGAGGAAACCAACGTTGCCTGGTGGGCTCACTCAGTAGAAACCCAATACGATAAGGTCTGTGGTAAACGAACATGGACAGGAGATCCAAGGACAGGAAGAGATGTGCAAGGTCTTCCACGAGCACCATGCTGCGTTGTTCGGGAGGAGCGGGACGCTGGACCATGGAGATGCCCTGCTGGATTTCCTGGCCGGTGGCTCGCGTCTCTCGGCACGTGACGCTGAGCGCTGTGAAGAGCTGATCACTGCTGAGGAAGTCATAGAGGTGCTTTCCGAGTGCCCCGGGGACAAGTCACCGGGATTGGATGGTCTACCTTACGAATTTTATAAAAGTATGCCAGACTTGTTCGGGAACATACTGGCCAGTGTGTACGCGAATTGGCAGCAGAATGGGAGAATTCTCAAAGCTGTGAACTGAGGAGTGGTGACACTGATCAAGAAGGACCCGAACAAGGGGGATAACATAAATTATTTTTGGCCCATAACTCTGCTAAACACAGAGTTAAAGATTTTGGCCAAGGTGCTAGCCAAGAGAGTGAGGATTGTCGTAGGCGACCAGTTGGGAGAGACGCAGACATGTGTCATCCCAGGAAGGACGATACATAACAACCTTCATCTCATTCGCTACACCATAGAGAGGGTTGGTAAGGTTCCTGGCATGGCTGGGGCACTGGTGAATTTAGACCAGTCTAAGGCATTTGATAGGGTTGACCATCGGCATCTGGCGGCGGTCCTTCGGGCGGTCGGACTGGGCCCGACTTTCCGTGGCTGGATCGAAGCCTTGTATTACAATACAAGGCTTCGATCCAGTTGTCCTGTTCGCTATCGAGCATTCAGTTCGCCAGGGCTGCTCCCCTGTCCCCGCTCCTGTATGTATTGGTTCTTGAGCCACTGCTGTGGAGATTGGAGACTAAGGGGGAAGACCCGCGTGATCTATGTTACGGTAGAAGTGCGACGGCATATGCGGATGATGTCACCATCGTCGTGTCTGATGAAGGGCAGCTACCTCATGTAGAAGACGCCATCAAAGGATACGAAGCGGTGGCAGGGGCAAAAATTAACCAGGATAAATCAGTCGGCTTGCAACTAGATATCTGGCGTGGCAAGTCGATGCCTCCCAACAGCGTCATCGGGCGCTGGACGGAGGGCCCGGTTAAATTGCTCGGAATCTAGTTTGGACCAGATCTCCAGGTGGAGAAAAATTGGAGCGAGGTGACGAGCACGGTGACGGCCATAACACAAACTTGGTCTAGGAGGACGTTATCCTTGCTAGGGAGGGCCGAGGTTGCACAGGTGTTTATAGCATCTGTGATAACCGTCGTGCTTGCCCCAATTTGTGGTTGACCAAGTTGGAACGGATCTTTTTCAGCTTTTTGGGGATAGGGAAAACACCACTTGTGAGACGCTCCATCTGCTGCCAGAAACCGTTAAAGGGTGGGCTGGGGATGCCTTGGCGTAGTGGACATTGTAAAGTGAATGTCATCTTCTAGTGGGCTGAGTTAGAGAGTTAATTCAAAATCCCATTTAGAGTTAAGAATTAAATTCAGTTCTTTTTTTTTTTCTTCACAGTGTCATTTTCTAAAATTAAGTTATGCTTTTGCGTCGATTCTAGATTTTGTTTTAGTCCAGATCAGCCCTGCTCTAGCATACATTATCAAAACACTTTACCTACTGTGGCCACTCTGCTTTTTTCCTAGATTGTGTATGGCTTCTAAATTATCCTTTGTTGCTGTCGTTTAGTCTCCAGTCACTTCTCACCGAGCAAATTAATGCTGTTTCATCCTTTTGTTTTATAGGACCACATTATCTGGGTTACCCCTCCCTTTTTTGAGACAGTAGGGTGTAGTTTGAAGGAGATACGACCACGTAGGGGTTTGTTCATTGGCTCATTATTTTCTCTTAAAAAATGTCTGATTTGAGGATGAAAGATGACTACTATTTCTAGTATACTGAGCGACGTACATACATTCGCGTTTAGCTCGTTTTCTTTTCTTAAACGGTAGGTCATGATTTATTTAAGATAGATTTAGCTACTGTTTCTAGGAGATCAAATGACCACATAGAGAGCCTCTTGTTGGCTCACTGATTCAAGAAAGTTTTCTGTTGGTTATTGACAGACAATGATAGTTGCAGGAGAAAAATAAACCAAGAAAAAAATAAACTCTCCTTTCTTCTTCATCGCAGTTCTTTTATTTTTGTTTGGAGTTAACAAGTACTTTAGTATGACGTAGCTTGCCTGAATTGTTCTTTAGCAAGCTTCAAACAGCTGTTAAATCTAGGATTGAACTTCCTTCAGCTGCTGTTCTTTCAGCGATGAAATCAATCCTTTTCCTCCACACAGACACACATGGAGACAGTCTTCTCTTTCTTTCTTTCTTTCTTTCTTATATTCTGTTTTTTTTTTTTTCTTTCAAATTCATGCTGTTACCCCTTTCATTACTATCATTCCTATCATCATCGTTATTGGCACTTCACGTTCTGTGTTCAGATCCTGCCAAAGTCCACTTGCCTTCCGTCTACCCGTAATCAATGAAATATATTACCTGTCAAATACTGAGCTTGATTTAATAAAATACTACCCCCCCCCAAATTCTTAGCAGAATCGTTTGCACGTCGGACAAAATGTTTCGCGGCATTTCGTCCGTCATCAGGTTCTGAGTTCAAATTCCACCAAGGTTTACTTTGCCTTTCACTCTATCTGGGTCGATAAAATTCTTCTTCTTTTCGAAGGAAGATTTTCCTTCTCTTCCTTCAGCCATTCCAGTCCATGACTGAGTTGACGTGAGAGAACGACGGCTGCGGCACCAACAACCTGAATATCATCCGGCCACTAGAAAGTGACACTATCGTAGGGTGAATCAGCAGATTAAACATTACCTATTTCTTTATTACTCACAAGGGGCTAAACATAGAGGGGACAAACATGGACAGACATAGGTATTAAGTCGATTATATCGACCCCAGTGCTTAACTGGTACTTAATTTATCGACCCCGAAAGGATGAAAGGCAAAGTCGACCTCGGCGGAATTTGAACTCACAACGTAACGACAGCCGAAATACCGCTAAGCATTTCGCCCGACGTGCTAACGATTCTGCCAGCTCGCCGCCTTACAGATTAAACATTACCACCACCCTACTACTATCACCAGTAGTAGCCCTACGTTAAGCATGCCGAAGGACAACGGAGAGAGTGCAAACAAGAGCAAACCCACTTCCACCGCCACCTCCACCACCACCACCACTATCATTGCCGCCACATGCACAAGCACAAATACAACGTAAACAGCAGCCGTTGTTATTTCTATATCGAATGGGTACGGTTTCGCACAAGCATGTCGACTGGAGAAAGATGACGTGTCAGAAAAAACGTTAGGTGACGCCAAAGCGCATTTATCAAAGATTGGCAGAATACTATTTCTAAACACGCCGAAGTAATACGAGAAGATACTAAAAAAAAAAAAAGGAAGAAAGAAAAGAAAAAGAAAAAGGACAAACTATTATCTACAAGTATATTTCAAGAAAAGCCAGGAGACTGGAGCGAGCAGCGAAGGCCCAGATTAAAAAGTGCCTAAAACAAGTCTGGGGATAAAAACTTATGTCGTCTGTGGGAAACGCTTTAGCACAGTTGAGGTGAGATTCCCAGTTGAAGAAAAAGCCAAAGAAAGTGCAAAAACAACCCGCAAAATAAAGAACTGTGGCTCATTCCGCCATACCTCGATCGGGGATATGTTAAAATAAAGGCAGCAAGGGTACCACCAGAAGTGAACATCTTTTTACTGGCATCGAGATTAAAACAACAATTATCCCAGTGCGCAAAATGTGAAAGGAAATTTGGTCAGGCATGGGAATAGAATTATCGATACAGGACGATTGGTTAAGTATCGAAGTTATTCCTGATCTAACCAACCTCCCTAACGGTATACAGCTATTCGTAGTTGTCGAGGACAGAAAGCCGGGATTTCACATTTGTGGCGAGACAAACCACTTAAAGGTTTCTGCCCAATGCAAAGAACAGGAAAAAAACTACCGCTGCAGACACCTCAAAAACAACAACAACATCAACATCAAAAGCAACAGCAATAGAATCACCACCACCACCAGCACCACCACCACCACTAACAACAATAACAACTACGACAACAACAATAGCATCAGTGCCAAGAGCAGCAGCATCCGAAAGAACAACAACATGAAGAGAAGGAGCAGCAGGAGAGATTCATTCAAAATTAGCAGCAAGCACTGTTACAGCACACACACAAAAAATATCAATAACATCACCTATACTATCGCAACCGAAAAAAGCCTCACCCATACCAGTCGACCCCAACTTAGAAATGCACGACTGTGCAGACATAATTCCACCGCCTCTTTCCACAGATTTCTCTGTGTGTGAAGACTCGTCTTGCAGGAAAACTACCAGAATGGTAAAAATTACAAAATGTAAAGCGCGATACAAGACTGAAGACACAGTATGAAAGATTAGAGGGGAGGGGGGGAGGCACAGAAAGCAACAAACCATCACACACCCACACTCTCTTTACCAACGCAATTACCAACATCTCCGACACAACAGACACCACCAACATTACAAACACCTCAACAAACGGAAACATATCAATCCTGACAAAAAACATGCACAACCCTCCCAAAGCATCATGAGTTATACGGCTTTTGACACAAACAACAAGAACTTAATAAAGCATATTGAAACATACATTACTCACCGCATAATACACCGATTCACATAAAAAAATAGAACGCAACAACAAACTAACCGAAGAAAAACATCCCAAGGGAATGGAAGATTTCCGTGGAACATAAACAAAGAAAGGCTTTTGCAGACACCCACAAATTCTTCCCACAGAAATAGGGTAAGTGATTTTCTTCACACTCCTCTCCCAGAAACATCGCCTTGCTCAGAATAGTCAGAATGAATGCACGTGGCCTAGGCTCGCCTTAGAAACAAGGCGACCTACTCAATGACCACAGCTCACTAAGTATAGATGTCGTGGCTGTCAAGGAGACCACATTTTCTAATCGACAAGCTTTGATGCTCATTTTCGGTGGATACGAGATTTACTTATCTCCATGTAATCCGGGAATGGGGTAGGTGAAACTGCAATGTTCCTGAAAGGTTTGCATCTCAAGACAAGAGCCATCTTCCTGTATCCAGAAACTATGTAGGTGGTACTGGATGTCAACAGTAGCGACAGGGGTGCTTTCAAAATGTTGGATATCTGTGCTTCAACAGGGGCAGGACAGCCGGATTTCTTCAGACGCCTGGAGGTTTTTCTGGGAACGTCTCGAACTTTGGTGTCAATGGGTGACTGAAACTGTCTTGGACGCATGTTTATACTGAGTGGGGCTTTCTATTAGAAGAGGGAGGGAGACTTTTACCTGAATTTCCTGAATGTGTCAGTGTGGACATGGGCGAACCCCATCGGGTCACTTAGGCCATATCTAGATAGAATCGGCTGTAGGCCAGGAGATAAGGATAGCATAAGTTGCCACTTTTCAAAATTTTCGGCTACACACACCACAAGATTGTGATCTGCACGGTCGATATAGGTAGGCTTCGTAGGACCCAACTACTGGAAGCTGAACGCGTCATTCCAGGCGTGACAAGCTTACAGAGACCGGGTTAGAGAAATAGTTAAGCGGGCGTTGAAGGGATTAATAGTCAACAACAAATGATGGTTTTCCTTAAAAAGGGCAACAAGAGTAGAACCGAAAACGTTTAGCAAGGCATAGAAAGAAGTAGAATAGAAGGAGTCTTAGAAACTTAAATGAGGCGCTTAGGAAAGGTATTACAACCACGTGCTCGTGGCAAGATTATCCGTGGACCATTTCTTCAACGCTGAGCAAGAAGGATGTATTGTTAGAGCCAAGGCGCCTGCTTTAAGAAACGAGGGGACAAAAGCCGCTCAATGAGCCCGAGTTGATGAGGCGTAACATGGCTGCAAAGCCACAATTCGGTCTTTTGGGGACAAAAATTGGCACCTAGTACTCGATCTCGAGCAGATGCGTGCAGTTCTGATCAGCTTGGATCAATCAAAACCCTTCAACAGTGTCAACCACCAATACTTGGCGGTCGTTCTCAAGGTGACTGGTTTCGGTCCCGTTTTTCGCGGTCCGATTGCCGTAGTGTACAACATCTGCTCGGTAGTTCGGATGAATGGTTATGTGTCGGAACCGTTCAGCATCATGCACTCGTCTGTCATGGGTGCCTCACTTCGTCTCTTCTGTATGTACTGGCTCTATAGCCACTGCTGCAGAAATTGGAGTCGTTGGAAGGCATTCCATGCAAACTAGGACGTCGGAGAACTGTGTCGGCATGGCGGACGACATTACTGCCATAGTTGGTACTGGTCTAAAAGAATACGAGACGGTGACAGGTGCCAAAATTAATCAAGAAAGTCAGTGGGTTTGTAGATCGGGGTGCTGGACGGAGGGACCGGTTAAATTGCTCGGAGTCTGGTTTGATCCGGATCCTTAAGAGAAGAAAAAATGGGACGAGGTGACAAGCAGAGTCGCCAATCTCACCCAGAAATGGGCTGAAAAAAGTTATCTTTGAGGTCGGGCAGAGGTGGCAAATGCATACATCGCCTCCGTCATATACTACCGCTTCGCCGTCGTGCCTTGCCATAGTTTATGTCGGACTAGTAGTATAGCCCGGCTTTGCTCGGGATTAAGTTAGGATTATTAAGCTAATCAAGCTCTTTATTTCTAAGCAAACTAATTAACATCGACGTCAAATTTGAGTGAAATCCGTTGAAATTGGTAAACTTTTGGCTGAAATTTTGCTGACAATTTGATTGGGAAACCCCATAAGGAATTGGTTTATCGATTTTTTCCCACTCATCGATTGTTTTTTTTTTTTCATTTTTGGAGAACTTAAAGCATTCAAAGATCCCACGAGTCCTAAGTAATGCTGGCATCAAGTTTGAACAAACTACATCAAAATTGGTAGACGATATGGTTGAAAAGAGTCAGATCTCTCCTTTCGAAAACATGGACAGTTTCGAAACATTGTTTACAAAATGCAAATTTGTAAACACCCAGGCGTAAGTTTTGTAAGTGGAATAGAGAGACCTACCTTCTCTCACAGAGATTTGAGAGTCAGATCTCTCCTTTCGAAAACATGAACAGTTTTAAACATTGTTTACAAAATAATAGCTGATCGTTTGCGAAGGACCTTGTCTAGTCAACACGTAGGTCTTTTGCTCTGATAACCTCTGTTCTTTCCCATGTTCACGCACGACCAGCTATATATCGCTATGAGTGGAGCAACGGATTCAGCTAATTTAGAAATTAGTTGTGGAGAAACGGAGAATATCGTTTATATTGTGTATAACACACACACATTGCATACATATGTTTTGTACGCATACATGTTCGTGTGTGTGTATGACTGAAGCCATTCACATATACATACATACATACATACATACATACATACATACATACATACATTCACACATACATACATACATACATATATACATACATAACAGCACCTCTCTGTCTGTTTTTGCCTGTCAATCACTCAGTAAAAAGACGAAATTTTAAAAATATGTTATCTCTCTCTCTCTCTCTTCCTCTCCCTCCCTCTCTTTACCCCGTCGCTAGAAGGGGGCTTAAATCATGTTTGTATAAATAACGGTGGATTTCTCCGCCGTGAAAATTGTTAAGTTATGGTCGAAAATATATTTTTACCGCTATTCGCTGGTGCCTCGGGGGAAAATAATTTGACGAAAATACAGCTAGGATCCTGACGAATGTCCTCCTAAAATTGGAGCGACATGCGTGCTAATTTGTGGACGTGCATAAATTACATTCACGTACACACACACACACACACACACACACATCCTACCTTTTATATATATACAGATAAAACTGGAGTGCATACTCTTCCGCTTTCTGTAGAAGGCACGCATTTCACTGGTCAGGTGCTCAATTTGCTGTCAGCACTTGCTGAATCTAGCATGGCCTGAAAGCTGATGTACAAACATGTGCTGAGGTTACATCTCCAGCGCTTCCTCGACGATGAGCCGGTGTGGTCGCCGTTTGACAGATTCACTCTTCCGCAGCTCGTCCCTTTGACTGAGCTGCAGTCCTGGATCAAGCATAGACCGAAGCAGGGTACCTAGCACCTAGAGTACCCCAGGCGCTCACAATCCTTTGTCAGTCGGGCAATGCGGTTGGTGGAAGTTCCACTTTGGCGTTCTATAGAGAGTTAGTGGCGGGCTCGTGCGACGACGTTCTCGGGGAGAATGTGGATGTTGATGAGAATCAGCTGGCTGGTCTATAGATAATTTCCAGCAATCTCTGATCTTGCAGTGCTGCCGGACATATTTCCAGTTGAAGATAAACTCCACAGGCATGGAAGTGCCACCTGCCGGATCTACTCGGAAGGTGTGCAGAGCGACGAAGGAATTATAAAATGCCCGAGCGTTGTTGGTTTGAGGGTTAATGTTGAACAGCTTCGGAATCTGTAGTACGGATCTGGCTATTGGCTGAGTTCATTGTGAAGATCGTTTCAGCGCCTAGCTTTGGCCAGAAGGACAGACAGTGTTTGGTGCTTTAACGAAAGACATGTGGTGGACCAGGTTGAAAGGATTGAAGACACTTGAAAAGGAATGTGAGGGAAAAGAAGAGGGAAATGATGCCTTCCAGTCAAGTTATTAATCGTTGGGTGGAAGGATAGTCCGAGTAAACGAGTCTGCTCTTTTGTCCATTACCTTATGCTTTTATAATTCCTTCGTTTTGAAGTTTCTATTCATTAGTTATCATTATTCAAGTATTCAGTCTTTGGTCATATTCTTGTCTGTTGGTGGTTTTACTCGAAGGAGATATTTGCGAAGTGTTGTATTACTCTTGAATACTGTCCTGATATCACATGGGCCGCTTATCTTTTGTATCTTTTCGGAGAGGCCTTTCACATAGAGTAGACAGACTGTAGACAGTTTATTGGCCTCATCCTCTCTTTTCTTCATAATTGGAGTGGATTGTATGTTTTTGGGGTAGTTGTTACTTAGCTTGATCATTTCTTCGTGCTGGGTATCACGATCACTACTTATATTATTTGCTCAATGTTTTAAGCACTGAGCAATCCCTCTCTTTACACTGTATGGATAGTGGGAATTGAAGTTGAGGTATCGTCCAGTGAAAGTCTGCTTGCGGTATACGGATGTCCTGAATCCTTACTTGGTGCGTGTTATTAATACGTCCAGGAATTCCAGCTGATTGTCTTTTCCTTTTCCATTGTAAACTATATGGATGGCTTTATTGAGTTCACATGATCTAACAGCATTTAGACATCTTCCTGGTGGGGCCAGAGTATAAAGGTGTCACCAACATATCGCAACCCTAGGGTTGGTTTTAGTAGTGTTGATCCTAAAGCCAAGTTCTCGAAGTATTCCACGTATATATTGGCTATTATCGGTGATAATGGCGAACTCATAGCTAAACCCTCTTCTTGTCGATATATATCAGTGTCCATACTGAAGTAGGTAGTTTCTACACAGAAGGTCAACATTTCCAAATCGGGTATAGCTGATCATGTATGGAATAATGGAGACCACCTCTTCCTGTGGGATGAAGTTAAAATGATAGAGAACAACACTGGAAAATAGGAAAACTAAAAGAAGCAGCACATATGCTAGGACACAACAACCTCCTAAGCAGACTGAGTGCAGATAGGAGTAGCATATGAGAACCGGTATTAAGGAAGGATAGGAAAATATAAAATTTATAAGCCCTAAAATTCACTCCATATTTGCCCACGTAGTGGCTAAGAGCGCACGCTACTAACCCCAAGATTCTGAGTTCGATTTCAGGTAGTGACCTGAATAATAATAATAATAATAATAACATCGAAAAATACCTTAGCAATGAGAGCCCAGGTTCAAAATATTCCCAAGACACCTGATGAAGGCTGGAAGGTATATCAGCCGAAACGTTGTGTTAACAACAAACAAGATGAGGACAAATATTCGTCAAATGTAAATAATGTAAATAATGTAAAAAGAGATGATATTTGATTAGAATTCGAAGTTTTTAAGTTCCTTACTCTCTTTGACTTGTTTCAGTCATTTTGACTGCGGCGATACTGGAGCACCGCCTTTAGTCGAGCAAATCGACCCCAGGACCTATTCTTTATAAGCCTAGTACTTATTCTATCGGTCTCTTTTGCCGAACCGCTATGTTACAGAGACGTAAACATACCAGCATCGGTTGTCAAGCAATGTTGGGGACACACACAGACACACAAACATATACACACATGCATATATATATATATATATATATATATATATATATATATATATAAACGACGGGCTTCTTTCAGTGTCTGTCTACCAAATCCACTCACAAGGCTTTGGTCGGCCTGAGGCTATAGTAGAAGACACTTGCCCAAGGTGCCATGCAGTGGGACTGAACCCGGAACTACGTGGTTGGTCAGCAAGCTACTTACCACACAGCCACTCCTTCTTAACAACTTGACAATTTCCTGTCAATGGATAGTCAGAATCAAAAGAGCGACAGGGAAAAATACTTAGTCATATTTAGTTATAGCCTTTAAAGTTCTCAGTCCCTGAGTAGTAAACTTAATCTGTTGACTGGTTTCACATCACTACAGGTACACTGGGTTCGTGTTGCAAGCATTCAGGCCAGGTTTTCGGTGTCCCCCCCTCTCATTTGTCCTGTGAATGGTCATGAGCACTGCCTTCACTCCTGATTAAAAAAATAACTAAAGCCATAGCCGAAATTAACTTTGCTATTTAGTCATGTGAGATCGATAAAATAAAGTACAGTGTAAGTACGGTCATGAAAGAAATTAATATTTATTAGATTCCCATTTCTCAAAGTCTATATCCCATCAGAATGGTCAGTGGTGCATGTAGTTAATAGTTTTCAACTAATCTGCTTCATGAATTTACATGGGGAATTAACTATGTTCTCCTTTCTCGAAACATTAATATTTTCTACTGGGTCTCCGTTCCCTTGTTTATCCTATTTGTTTTGATACTTTAAAAAAAAATGTTGTCGTTTTGTTATAAGTAGAGTATGAAGATCTTTAATCTTCATACCACACCATTGTCTCTTCCTTTTACATGTTATAAGCAAGCACACGATCAACATAGATTTGTGAAACTCAATTTCTTCTCGCTGTCTTCCAATAAGCTTTCTTGACCAGCAGTTCAAGATGCTAAAATCTTCTTTGTCATTAGATCAGAAACTGCTGATTTCCTTGTAGTAATTACTTCTATAATCATGTATAATTTGATGGAAGAATAGATAAATTTGCCGTATGTATATCGTAGGGAAAACTTCATTTTGTCAGATGATTCAGAAAATGAAATTTTTCAAATGCAATTTGAAAACCAAAAAGATAACGTCAGCATCAGAAGTAATACATAAAGAACATCCAATTATACATCAAGAAAACATTTTATGGGAAGTAATGAAGTAAGGAACAGTCACACAAATTCAAATCTTTTAAAAAGTGAACCAGGGTAGAATATTAATTATATGATAATGGATTTTTATCATATTTATTTGGGTTAATAAAATTTACTGCACAGCTGAAGGTACTTTTCTAAGCGATATCAATTAGAAAGCGAATAGTATTAAACGGTTGCATGCATTAATTTCATAGAAACAGATTGTTTATATAAATCTGTATTCAAACTAGTATTGTCGATAGGATACTTGTTTTAACCGAAGTCGATAATCAAAACCCTATTGGTTTTGGTATTGATAATACTTCACGAATTTTGAAGTATTATGCTGTTTCGTGTAATTATCTAAGAAAAATACCAAAGAGTTAAAAAGGAAGAGAAGAAAAAATAAATAAAAGTACATATATTTACTCGTCTGAGATAGTGCAAAACTTATGAATGTAGTATTAATGTAGTATGTTGCTACAACAAAATGATAGAAAATCCATTTCGCATATTTATAGGCTGAAGTGTATGTTAAAGCTATGTCGGGATATATTCTTTATTCCTACTTATATTCAGTTCTGGCTATCATTGTAGCCAATCTTTTATTTTCGACTTTTTGTTATAACTTCACTGACTGCGCACAATGAAGAGAGAAAATACTTGTGCTTGTTGATCGGCTGTTCTTCGAGTAAGCGAAATTATCTGCGTATAACTAATAAAAAAAAGTAGATCTCATTTACACCAGTTGCCAAAAATAACACCTCTGCCGGTCTGTTCGTTCTCCTCTGGCTGTATATCAAATAACTGTAATAAAAAAATACACATTTGTGCTCGCACACTTGTTCAGCGTTGTGCCTGACAGATGTGATATTTGATGAGTTTGAAGTTAGAGCAACTGTAGCAAAGTTATGCACCAATAAAGCTCATGTTCCAAAAATTACAACAGTTTTTTCCCCCCTCAAACCCTGTACTACTCATTTTACTCATTTATCATTCTAAATTTTAACTTTTCTTTGATTACCACTCCATTTCTCACATTTATGCCACCTATTAAGATCAAATACACTATTAGGTTAAAAAGTTATCACCTTAAACTTGTTATTTCAACTATTACTAGAAGGCATCTCTTTTAACTGAAAGGTCCACTGGATGTAAAAATTTAACATTTCTTTCACCAGTGATATAGTATATTTATCTGTCATAAATTCTGTCCGGATTAGCATAAGTTTCACATAATGAAACATACTGATAATTATATAAACTCCGAGAAAGTATTTTTTCCCCAAAACAGTAAAGTTAATTTTGCCTTTTCTTTACAACAGTAGATTTTAGATATGTAAGCATTATTTGTCAAAATGTATATCTACAATTTAAGAGAACAAACAGAATCTCTCAACATGTTATAAAAATTGTTTTAGCTGTTCATAACTAACATTTGAATTTATGGTCTGGTTTCCATCAAAAATGGAAATCAGGTCATCTCAGCATTTATGGCGTTGTGGTGCTGATTTGTGTTTACTCGGTTTAAAGTTCTTTCTATTCTTTCTTTTTATGTAAGGATTTACATAATTATGTAAATTATGTAGGGCTTCAGATTACGCAAAAAAATCAATACTAATGTTTTCATACACAAAAATATATGCGTCTTCATTCTAGTTTAGGCTCAAGGCCGTGCAGTTTTAAGCAGGGAAGTTTAGTCCATACCATCGATCCCAGTACTTGACTGGTAATTTATTTTATCAGAATGCAAAAAGCCAGAACAAACAATGGTCAGAAAATTTTTCCGGTTCACAACAATTCTGCCAATGACTTGAAATACTGATTTTAAATTTTGGCACAAGGCCAGCAATTTCGGGAGAGTGAATGTGTCGATTACATCGGCCCAGTGCTCAGCTGGTACTTATTTTATTGACCCCGAAAGGATGAAAGGCAAAGTCAACCTCAACGGAATTTGAACTCAGAACGTGAAGACGGACGAAATGCTGCCAAGCATTTTACCCGGCGTGCTAACGATTCCGCCAGCTCGCCGCCTTAATGACTTGAAATATTTTTGGTTTCAAATTTTGGCACCAGGCTTGTAATTTCGGAGTCCAACTGCTACTTTGAAAGGATGAAAGGCAAAGAGGAACCTCGGCAGCATTTGAACTGAGAACTTCAAGTCGGAAGAAATGCTGTTCCCCATTCTGCCAGCTCACCGCCTTCATTTGAAATATCATTAAATTAGATTATTTTACTTCAATTAGTAGATCGTTCATCTATATCCCCTTAATTTTTGCTTTTAAACATAGTAGGGAACAGTGTTGGTCCTAACAAAGAAAGCCAAAATACATGTTTGTCTTTTCTTTTATATTTAGTTTGAGATAAAAGTGGAAAGCTGACAGAATCGTTAGCACGCCGGACAAAATGCGTAGTGGCATTTCGTCCGTCTTTACGCTCTGAGTTCAAATTCTGCCGAGGTTGACTTTGCCTTTCATCTTTTCGAGGTCGATAAAATGGGGAAGCACTCCGTCGGTTACGACGACGAGGGTTCCGGTTGATCCGATCAACGGAACAGCCTGCTCGTGAAATTAACGTGTAAGTGGCTGAGCACTCCACAGACACGTGTACCCTTAACGTAGTTCTCGGGGATATTCAGCGTGACACAGAGAGTGACAAGGCCGGCCCTTTGAAATACAGGTACAACAGAAACAGGAAGTAAGAGTGAGAGAAAGTTGTGGTGAAAGAGTACAGCAGGGATCACCACCATCCCCTGTCGGAGCCTCGTGGAGCTTTTAGGTGTTTTCGCTCAATAAACACTCACAGCCCCGTCTGGGAATCGAAACCGCGATCCTACGACCGCGAGTCCGCTGCCCTAACCACTGGTCCATTGCGCCTCCACCGATAAAATAAGCACTGAGATCAATATAATTGGCTTATCTAGTTCCCCAGAATTGCTGGCCTTGAAGCAAAATTTGAAAGCATATTTTGAGATATAATTATTTTGATTTTACATCTTACCAAGCTCATTTTTGCTTTATTAGTTCTCAAGGTTCGTCTAAATCAGGATTTCTCAATCATTGTTTTTTGTCTATAGACCTCTTTGATTACTATTTTATTCTGGTGGATCTCATAGCCTTGTTAAAAAACTAATTAAATAGACATCTCTTTAAAAAATTCTCACATTGATTTTCACAGATTAACTTGTGTAGTTTGAACTGTGTAAAATGTTTGAGAAAGAAACCCAGCTGTTTCTTGCAATACATACTAATCTATACATCCGAGGCAAAATTTTCGGCGGAGATAAAAAATAAACCCTAACTCTAACCCTATCCCTAAACCCTAACCCTAAATACCGGGTGTACATATTCTTTACTTTCGCCAAATTTTCTCTGGGGCCCTTAGAATACTATTGTGGATCCCCAATGCTATAAGGACCCTCGGGGGCCTTGTAGGCCTACAGGGGTCACATAGACCCAGTTTGAGAACCACTGGTCGAAATGAAAGCCAGAAACCTACTGGGAGAAATTCATCCGCCTAAACTAATCCCCAGCAAAATGGCAACAGACTTTTTGTGCCCGATCTATGCACTTGTTAGCAGTTTAAAGCCCAAACAAAAAGCAATTCCTTCAATTAACACTTAAATAAGTTATTTGATATTAGTATAATTATTTCTTAATTAATTTTCTTTGAAAAATAAACTAATAATATATTTCATGTGATTACTTTTAAGTATTTCCATGTCATCTAATATGATTCTCTCCTTGTGTAAGTTTTGATTTTTATTTTAAATCACCATGAAAAATGGATTGGCTCTAGACTAAAAAAAAGACGGATTTGATAATATAGTCCCATATATGTATGTATGTATGTATATATATATATATTATATATATATATAATATATATATATAAATCTTTAGTTAAATATATTCAATAAGAATATTATATACTGGATTTATATTGAGTGCTCTATTGTATCAAAGTATTAATACTATTAAAGTATTTATATATTTAATAGGAGCGATTATATACATATATATTTTCTAATGATATATTATTATTAATATTAGGAAATCAATACCAGAAAACTCCTCAGAAAGATATACGCGTTTGAGAAATAATTGTTGTATTAAAAATATATGAATAAATAAATATAAATATATATATATATATGTAAATATATATAAGTATAAATTAATAATGTATATGATAGTTTAAAAGTTTTGAATATAGTATTTAAAGCATCTTACGATCGTTTCACATAAGTGTTGTCCCTATCATGAAATCCTATATTGATAAGCATTTATAGACAACTCTTCTGCTCTTCAGAGTAGTAGAATTTGAATTTTGCATAAAATTGGAATGGTAGTTTTTTTGGGTTTTTTTAATTTGAAGTAATACTATAAAATGGTGTTTGTTTAAAAGATAAATTAAAAATTAAAAATTACTACTTTTGATGAGAGTCCTTAAATCCATATATACTTCCTTGGTTGTTCTTCTGCAATAATCCATAATATTCATATGTAAAATCCGTTATATTATCTTGTATTCCAAATATAGTTCATATAGTTAGTTTAGAAATGAGAAATTTGTATATAATTTAGTATGAGAATCTTGAAATTCATATATGTCTTCTTGCTACTCTGTAGCAATCCATAATACTTTTGTCTTGGTAATTCCTCAGTGTGTGTATATATATATATGATTTCTTATTCTTACATTGCAACATAAGGTTGAAGTTTTCCAGACGAAAGGCAGAGACGATCGACCGGTTCGCGGTATAGCCTTGGTACTTATTCTTTTAACTTTAGAGAGAAGTTTTGCTATGTATTGTTCTCTGGTTGGATTTGAACACAGAACGTAGAAAAAAGAAATGAAATACTGTAGAGTATTTAGCTTGTTTTCTATTTACTTTGCTTCCTAGTCCATCACCGTTTTTTATGTACCAAATATTAGGAACATGGTGCTGCATTTTTATGGATTGGTATGAGAATTTGCGACACAACATGCCTCTAAAAAGAATATTAGGAACATAAGTAACTAATTTTAATTAAAAAACAACAACATTGGAACCATTGCTCTATGGCATGATTACTCTTTTTTCCCCCCGATGAATATGAATCAGAAAAAAAAAACTTTCAGCTATTTCCCATGAATATATACTAGCTATCTACGATAAGAGCAGAGTGCAAATTGAGACAATTTAAGTTGTAATGTACTTATTTTTATTCATTATATTTGATAGTGCCAAACTATATAGTGTACCTTATTGAACAATATATATGTAAACGTTTACATAACACATTCATGGTGCTATCTTTACAAAACCTCTTTGTAAACAATATTTTCCGTTTGTCTACAACTTAGTTTCAAATTAGCTGAATCCATTGCTCATTGCGACATACAGCCGGCCGTGCGTGAATATGGGAAAGGGCAGAAACACACCGACGTGATCCAAAGTCTCGCGCTGAGATTTGTTGTAAGGGAGAAGGCTAATTTGATAGGAAACTGCCTGCGTCGTAATTGAAATGGAAACTGATTATCTGAAGGCATCAGAGGTATCCGAGGTATAAACAGACGTTTGCCAGTGTAAGAAGGACCAGTTGCTATCACCGCTTCAATGACGTGAGAGTTAAGTTCCGTAACAGTATATCTTGTTCCGTTGCAATGTCCATTAGATGGGTCAGACTTCTTCAAAGTTATTTTGTGTACTGGTAGTCCCGATGGATTGAAGTTGTTCACGAAATTTTGCGGATATTGATGGCAATTTTCATCGTCTACAGTGTCTGAACTTAGATATTCCCGACTTTCTCCTGGGAAGCTCTTGATCCTATGTTCATTTACGCTGTTGATGACATCATTGGTTGAAGCAATAACAGCTCGTGAACATAACCATGACGGGATTCGTATGCTCTTCGTCTAAACCATCGAAGACAAATTTGCACATTTCAGAAAAGAAGTTTCTTGGACAAACTCAGGCCGGGTTTGAATTGTGTTTTTATGAGGCTCAATATACATGCAGTTTCCAAATCCGCAACAGAGAAATTGCGAACTTTCATGTTTATTGATAGTTTCAATTCTGTGACAGACTTCCAGATATATGATGTCTTCAAGGTTGCGTTGATTATCTGAAGTCGACTTCCACGCTTGACAACTGGTAGAATTTGCTTCCAAGTCACCAACAAACAGAACGCATATTCCTCCAAACAGATCTTTTCACCTCCTGGTGTTGCGAAAGGAACGATCCAAGCATTCAAATAGAAGTTTATCACCTTGGCTGACTTCATCGACTATCAACAGGTCAGTCATCCTGAAGGGTTTTGCGGTTGCATCATGTTCGGATATTTGGCAAGTAGACTCTGGCGTGATGTTGATAGGAATTTTGCAGCGATTGTGTAGCTGGATAGCTGAAATTCCTGAAAGATCAATAGCGAGTACGATTTTTTTTCTCCGATCGTAGAAAATCTACAATCGCATTCACGAGATATTTTTTCCCAGTTCCACCACTTGCACTCAGGGCAAAAATCTTGTTTTCAGTGTTTTTACTGATAACCGCATTTACTACCGTATCATACACATGTCTTTGCTCTATGTTCAACGTATCATACACCTCGGCAGACGATCTTCTCAGACTATCAGCATCGAAGTCAACTTCTTCGGAAATATTTTTTGACATCAGATCGCGCGACACGCTGTAATCACTTTTTGGCAGCTGGACATTTTTCACCTGATCAAGCTCATCTCTCTGAAGACGTCCTTGCAGGCGAATCAATATTTCATTTTCAATGCTAGGATTAAGCTGGTTGACATTATTCTGATACATGACATCACGTGCTAATTCAAGTGTCTAACTCTCCCCAAAAGGATCGAGGATCAGACGGCCTGCAACATATCAACATGATGGCAAAAGAAACAACAACTCTATAAGTGAATCAACAAAACGAATACTTGCAGCTTCTTCCATTGCACAGTGTATTTCTCGATTATCGGATATGAACCGACGTCTTAGGCATGCTTCATGAAATGTTGGACAAACATTTCCATCGACCGATTTCAGGTCCTCAAGGCTAGTTGCACCTGTCACATTGTGAAGTAATATTCGGAGATGAAAGAGTTCAGACTGGTGTGCGCTCAGTGAAATGGTTGGGGTTCGCTCAATGGTATCAGTTTTCACATCTAGTACATAATTTCTCTTGCCTCGCTTTCTCCTTTGCCAAGACTTGTTTTTACCAATCCATGTGTAGAACTTCGGAAAGTCTTGGTATAATATCTGTCTAGCCTTTTCATCTTGTCTGTTGGTATCAAAGAAAGCCATCAATTTTGTTGTCGGTGGTCCTTTTTGCACAGCCTAGTTCACCGGACGACAGGAAATCAACTAAAACGTTGAATCTACTTAAGATCTTCGTTTCATTTTCAGGTTGATAATTCGTGGATAGTACCATATAATCCCTACTAGACGTTGAAATATGACGCTCACATCAACGTAGAAGTCGTGCACTCCGTCCAGGCAGTTAAGTATTTATACAAATACATAACGAAAGGTCAAGATAGAGTCATCTTTAATACTGATGGTGGTCAGCAAGTCATAGTCATCAATAAAATTGAAAATTTGTAGGATGCTGTTGGTGTATGAAAAATCCATACAACTTCCAAATTGCCTTGCTAGAAGAGATGTATCGAGCACTCACGAAGTTTTCAATTTTATTGATGACTATGACTTGCTGACCACCATCAGTATTAAAGATGACTCTATCTTGACCTTTCGTTATGTATTTGTATAAATACTTAACTGCCTGGACGGAGTGCACGACTTCTACGTTGATGTGAGCATCATATTTCAACGTCTAGTAGGGATTATATGGTACTATCCACGAATTATCAACCTGAAAATGAAACGAAGATCTTAAGTAGATTCAACGTTTTAGTTGATTTCCTGTCGTTATGTTATTGGTATTCGCATACTGGTAGTGACAATATCTCTGACAAAAAATGATACTTACCACAAAATCTATCTGTTCACCCTGACATGTGAGCAGCTTCTGATGATTCAGCCTGCCGTCTGATGGACTTCTTCTTCGATACGTGGGGTAGCTGTCTTTCGGGATGATGGTTGAATGCTGGAACGGTTTCGGGAAATCATTTGTACAATGTGCTCCATCCTTACCAACTTCCATACATGGACTTGATTCGTTAGTAGAACTGCAGGGACCATGTGTATTGTGCGCCATTACGGCCTTGAATAACTTTGGATTCTTATTTTAATCAGGAAATCCTGTACTAACTACTTTGTCGATGACTTCTGGCACGGTAAGTTTGTGTTGAGGAGCCATTATAAGCAGTATAAGCGCATGTGTAAGTTCACGTTTCTGCCATTCAATGGTGAAAGTGTGGACGATAACTTTCCCCAATACATGTTTTTTTCAGAAGATCGTGAAGAAGTACGCCGAGCTTCATTTTAAACACTCTAGCTAAAATGTTGGGACGGTCCTCAGGGTGCTCACCTGGAAATAACGCACTCTGAATCTCTGGCCACTTTGGATTTGTCGTGAAAGTGATAAAGTAGTCGGGCTTTCCCATCGCTCTGACTATAGTTATAGCACTTTGTCAGGCTTCATTGTAAAATCTTGGACTTCTTGTGATGGTCGGTAGGAGAATGATTCTTCTAGGTGTCACTGAATCATTTTGATGTATGGCATCAAGCAATCCTGAATACTTTTTTGCTCTTATCGCAGTTTGATTTCGTTCAACCCACTGAAGCCTGCTTCGTTCAACTTTCGCCCATTGAGCTACTGCATATTGCTGCAAGAGCCTTCTACTTCGCATCACATGGTTATCTGAATTTATTCTCACTTCAAGATGATAAGCATAGAAATCCATTGCTGTCAATGTCTGTCCATTTGTTTTCTTCGAATTCAGCCGCCAGCCATCAGTTCCTTCTTGAAACAACAAGATATAGTGTAGTGGATCATAAGATCGATGAAGTGAGTTAATGCGTTTGTACGGTGCATTCTGACAGTGGATGATGACACCCAAAGGATCTTTAATATCACCAGGAACCAACGCAGCAACTTCAGAATTCATGGGTAGGTTATATTGTCTACAATGTTCATTGGACGGTTTTGGTTTTTTATCGCGATGTAAAATGATTGAAAGATTTTCAGTTTTTGACAATCTATAGCTGCATGAAAAGATAGAACGTAAGGATTAACTTGACGAATACGGTTTTGTAGAGCAGTAACTATATCTGGATCTAACTGATCCATGTGCTCCATACGATTTCTAGTCTCATAATCTGTATCTATTCCTCTTACATAATCTGTATCTATTCCTCTTACATAATCTGTAATCTATTCCTCTTACAAAACTTACCTCCGGGTGCCAAATTTGCCTCAGTTGATGATATTACTCAGAGGGTGGGTGGGTGGGACAGGGTCAGGGCAGAAGGAGGATGTCAAGCATGTCCCTTTAGGAGAGTATAGGCTACCCTATTCCTTCTGCCAAAGTTATCTCCGGGTACCAAAGTTACCGCAATTGATGAAATCACTCTGAAAATAGGGGGTGGGGGAGGGACTAAACCTGTATATAAACCACGCTAGAGACCCCCGAACACCCCCCTACAAAGTTCATGCCGATTGGCCCAACCGTTTGGCCGTAATGTGAGTACAAACGGACGGACGGACATTACGCCCATTATAGTATGATATATATATATATATATATATTATATATATATATATATATATATATATATATATATATTTCCCACTCATAAAGAAAGAAGTATTTTATGGATCAATAAATCCTTTACTCGTAATTTGCATTATTTCTGCAAGGAAAAAAAAGCCATTAAAAAATATAACACTTTTACGGTTGTTAGCATTCTTTTTCTGTAATATTCTAGGTAACAAACACTTTACTCATAGAAATATACATATTGTTAAGAGGACAGGAAGCATTAGAAAAATGTCACAAATTTAGTCACTGGTTAGAAAGACAGTGAAGGCGGATAAATCATTGGGCTTGGTGTTATGTTGTCACTTCATTCTTCACGGCTTTATCATATTTTTGCGAGAATAAAACACACACAAGAAAAATGCCTTTGCAAACGCCTAAATATTCTAGTTTACTAAATTTGCTTATCTATTTTTAACGGACATAGTCGTCTTGATCAACAACTTTAAAAATAATTTCATTGTCATTTAACGTATCAGTTGTCCAAACTATTCAGGCCACCAGCACTCCTAATCGGAAGAGTAATTAATTTGACAAATAGTCGGCTTATTTAACCATTCTTACGGCTAAATATATATGAGGGGGTGCTGAAAAGTTCCTGGCTTTGGGTAAAAGAAAATACAGGAGGATCAATTATTTTATTCGGCATATTCCCCTCTCAGATTCACACACTTATTGCAGCGGTACTTCAGTTTTTCTAAGCCAGGTAAAGGAATTCGGAAAGTTGAGCCTTCAACAAGGCCTTTCGCGATGCCCTTAAAGCCAGGAACCTTTCAGTACCCCGTCGTATTTAGCCATTCTTACGGCAATATATACCTATAGCCTATTTCAAGTGGGGTTAGATAGGTTTCTTAACGCTAGCGCATTTCATTCTAGAAATCACGTTAAATCTACTTCAATTACAATAAATGGAAACGGAGTTTAAAAATGACATTAATTTACTTAAAACTAAAACTTCATTTAACAGCCGTTGATTCCAGATTTATAGCGAAACATTGTTGAATTTAGAATTATTATCTTGCGCGCGTAATTGCAGGGAAAAAACTGGAAAACGGCTGAACGAATTTCCACCAAATTTGGCAGAAATACTCATTGAGTGATTGGCTTGAAATGATGACCATGTGATTTGATTATCTTAAACAAAAAACGTTTTTAAAATCATACTTACAAATTTCCCGATAAGGAAGTGGTCATATTATTTTATTCACTTTCTTTTTTATATGAATCGACCCTCGTCTGCACGTGTGTAGATCATGGTGTTCCTATGCGCGTAGGTATGTGTGAGTACATACATACATACATACATACATACATAGATACATATGCAACTGTGTGTGTGTGTGTGTGTAGTGATGGATTCGAGGGTTTGGTTTAATTGCGAATTGATTTCTTAATTTCACCGTTCTTAGGCTTTTATTCAAACACTAACAAAGCTTAATTAAGTTCAATTAAAAGCATGAGTAAGCAACGCATTGTAAGCCTCACTATCATTTGCGGAAAAATTTACCTGCGCTCAGGGTATGCATCGCCCCTCCGAAATAATTTTTTTCTATTGATTTCATATTATTGATTCCTGAAAAATTAAGTGAAAGAATTAAGAAAAATGGAAATTAGCAACGTTCATGGATGTTTTTCAAGATTTTTGGGAGGAAACGACACTGGATAAAGTGTGTGGCGTCAGAAAGAAAATACTGGATATTTCGAAGGAGATTAAATGCCGAATCGGTGTGTTGTAGTTTTCTTTTTATAACTCGATACTTTTTGATTAGACCTTGGGTGGTTGAAGCGAGCTGTGGGTCCAAGCCTTTGATAATCTTTCTTAAAATATTAGGTTGTTCCGAAAATAATGGCCGCTCTGTGTTGTGTTTCGAAACGCAATTTTATTATAGTATTTTAATTGTATTTTAGGTGAATTTCGACATATTTAATAATTAATGTATGCTCTTTAATAATTTTCTACTTATTTCAGACAGAAAACATTTTTGAAGCATAGGCGCCCTTAATTATGAACATGACAAAAAAAGGACCTTCGCTTACTTTTCTTGCATTAGTTGAAGCTTGGGCACAATACCTCCCAAACTATTGCCAATACCAAAAGAGCTTGAGGTGAGGAGCCCACAAGTGATCGCACATTACGAAAGTGGTTTCAGAAATCCCGTAGTGGGGATAAGAGCCTTGAAGATGAAGGTAGAAGACTGTCATGCAGTCTTATCAATGAACATTTGAAAGCAACTGTTGAACAAAACCCACGTCAAAGTGTCGGTATTGCAACGGTCTCACGTAATCTACAGAAGATTGGTAAGGTGAAAAAGCTCGATAAATGGGTACTGTATGAGCTCAATGAAAATCAAAATGTTCGGCATTTTGAAGTGAGCTCGATGCTCTTTCTGCAAAACACTAATGATCCTTATTTTGACCGAATAGCCACTTGTGACCAAAAGTGGATCCTTTATGATAACGATAAACCAGGTCAATGGCTTGATTACGATGAGTCCCCCAAACATTTCCCAAAGCCAAAGTTGCATCAGCAAAAGATTATGGTAACTATCTGGTGGTCTGCAATTGGTGTTGTCCATTACAGCTTTCTCGAAGCCAATCAGAGAGCATTACGGCAGAGGCTTACGGCAATCAAATCGCTGAAATTCATGCTCAGTTGCAAAAAATGAGATCTGCAGTAGTGAATCGTCGTGGCCCAATTCTGCTTCACGATAATGCAAAGCCACATGTTGCAAGAATGACACTGCAGAAACTCACAGACTTGGGTAACGAGACTTTACCACATCCTCCATATTCTCTTGATCTTTCATTCACTGACTATCATTTTTTAAGCATTTAAACACATTTTTTAGTGATAAAACTTTCAGGTCCGAACCAAAGATGGAATCAGCTTTTAAAGATTTCTTAGCATCAAAGCAAACAGGTTTTTGTCAACGAGGCATAAATAATCTCGTTGATTGATGGCAGGGATCCATAGATGTTCACGGCTCATACTTTGGCTAATCAAGACATTTTTTAGTGTTAGTTTTTCCAGAATAGAATTATGTTTCTGAAATCGGCCATTATTTTCGGAACAACCTAATGTGAGGGATCATAAAACTGCAAGGTACATAACAGAATTTGCGTTGAGGCAGTCTAACGATAGTTTAACTGGCCAAAACTTCGAAGTTATTATCAATGATATTTCTGATTAACATATACATAGATCTATCTATCTATCTATCTATCTATCTATCTAATCCATCTATCTATCTATCTATCTATCTATCTAATCCATCTATCTATCTATCTAATCCATCTATCTATCTATCTAATCCATCTATCTATCTATCTATCTATCTAATCCATCTATCTATCTATCTATCTATCTATCTATCTAATCCATCTATCTATCTATCTATCTATCTATCTATCTATCTATCTATCTATCTATCTATCTATCTATCTGTCTGTCTATATAGGCGCAGGCGTGGTTGTGTAGTAAGAAGCTTGCTTCCCAACCACAAGGTTTAGAGTTCAGTCCCACGGTGTGGCATCTTGAGCAAGTGTCTTCTACTATAGCCTCGGGCACACCAAAGCCTTGTGAGTGTATTTGGTAAACGAAAACTGAAAAGAAGCCCGTCGTGTGTTTTTGTGTGTGTGTACCCCCACACTTGAAACCGTTGTTGGTGCGTTTACGTCCCCATAACTTGCCATAACGGCAAAAGAACACGATAGAATAAGTACCAGGTTTAACAAATAAGTACTAGGGTCGATTCATTCGACTAAAAATTCAATGCGGTGCCCCAGCTTGGCTGCAGTCTGATTACTGAAACAGGTAAAAGATAAACGATAAAAGATATATATAAATTCTTCACGTGCACGCATGCGCAGACATACACATACGTATACAAAGCAACAACGCCAACGCACTCAGAAACTCCCACACCTGTTTTCTCACTTTTCACCACTGAATCTTACTACCGCTAACCTGTCAGTACCACTCCCTTATACGCATATCAGTCGCATAGACACAAACACACACACACACACTTTATTACCCACAAGGGGCTAAACATAGAGGGGACAAACAAGGACAGACATAGGTATTAAGTCGATTACATCGACCCCAGTGCGTAACTGGTACTTAATTTATCGACCCCGAAAGGATGAAAGGCAAAGTCGACCTCGGCGGAATTTGAACTCACAACGTAACGACAGGCGAAATACCGCGAAGCATTTCACCCGGCGTGCTAAGGTTTCTGCCAGCTCGCCGCCTCGACGCACACACTGGCCGTTTTCGCACTTTCCTACCTTCAAAATTCACTTTTCCTATCTTTCTCACTTCCAACTTTGTAATAATAACTTCCATACTTTTCTTGCATTACTCTTTCTCTTCCCTCTAGACTTGTCTTTTTTCTGACTAAGAGCCATACCCGAAACGTCAAACATCCCTCTTTTTTTTTCCATCTTAAACTGAGCATCAACCTAATACATTCACTGGGTATGTCCTTTTGGCACACACACACACACACACACACACACACACACACACCACACATCTGTGAGCTGGCAGGGGTATTTACTCCGATTTTAGGTTCTGAGTTCAAATTCTGATAAGGTCCCCTTTGCCTTCCACCCTTGCGGGGTCGATAAAATAAGTACCAGTCGGGCATTAGGGTCGATACAACTGACTATTCTCCTCCCCAAAAATTATACGCCTTGTAACTATAGCAGAAATGATTATATATATATATATATATTATATATATATATATATATATATATATAGATCGAGAGAGAGAGAGAATGTGAACATAGACAGCCAATTTCAGTTCGGTTATGTGCGACATATAATCACTGGAAATGTTCAGAGTGTCAATAAGTAGACAGTGCTATAAATTTGTCTATATAAATTTTTTTAAAAGAAAAATTATCTCAGATATAGTGCATCAAGAAAATATGGAAAATTTAGCAAAACAATACCTCACAACAACCAAATATTTCAGCCACTTTTAGGCTAGACGCAGTTACTATTTTAACCATACACAATAAGGTAGTTGTTGACATCAAGACTAATTGGCATACAAATAGACCAGGGAGAGGTTACACACACACATACACAAAGAGATATACAAAGACACTAACATGAGTTTGTTGGTAGGTGGTGCTGATGGTGGTGGTGAGGAACTCCAGCGCAGTATGGAGAACTATTTCGCCCGGGCGAAGATCCAAAATAATTTTAATTTTCAAAGAATTTTGAAGTTGAAGTTGTCAGTTGCTGTTTAAATCTCGGAAAATTTTCTGAATACACACACGCATAGTAGTTATTTGAGTAACAAACTGTTATTGAGAGTTCCTCGGGGCCGATCATAAGACAGTCGTATGCTATCTACTCATGACTTCTTGATAATCGCTTACAGGAAAATTGTGAGATTTATTGAAATTCAATAAATTACCATTATATTCTGCTTTTGGTATTCGAATATTTTTTCTTTCCACCTTGCTTTTCACCTATGTGCTCATACGTGCGCGCGCGCGTGTGTGTACGTGTACGTGTGTATGAGAGAGAGAGAGAGAGAGAGAGAAAGAGAGAGAGAGAGAGAGAGAGAGTGTGTGTGTGTGTGCATAGATATGATTGCATAGTTTTGCGGAATATTTTTTACCTTCAGAAAGAAATATCCGAGGAGAAATATCTTTCTAAGGGCAAATACCAGAACCTAAACGTTACAGAACAGTTGGCAATTTTTGCAAAAACGAGCAATTTCAGTACAGTAAAAACGGTAGCTAACCATGAAAAACTAAGGTCATTTTCGGAATCGGAACCCTCAGATTAGCTAAAAAAAACGTGTTTTGTTTCTTGGCACCAAAAATTGTCTTGACCAGTGTTATCTATCATATTACAGCATCGCGTCATCTATATGTGTGTGTGCAATAGTTATGGTCATTACAACTATGTAAACAAATGAAAATTTATACGTTCCAAATACATTTGATAAAAAAATAATTTTTAATATTAAAAATTACTAAAGCTACGATCACTATAAATCGATGCGTTTAACTTTAACTTAATTTAATAAATTATATTATATAATATCATCTACATATTCATGAGAAACGTGCTTAATAGAATTTATGGCAATCTCAATGCTACTGTCACTTGTGTGGGAAGCTTTATATACATCTTTACTATTTGATAATAGGAGGTTTACATTTTAGAAGTAATTGTCCTTTTAAAAACCGTAAGTGTTTTGAGTGTAGAAAAATCGGATATAAAAGCTCACATTGTATAGCGAAACAGAAAAAAGGATAAAGAAAAAATTCTAGAAAGAATATACTGTTAACAAAAATTCTAAGCAAGGCTCAAAAAAGAAAATTTGTGTCTATAAAACTGAATAATGTGAATATCAAGTTACTATTGGATATAGACAGTTCTATAACGATAATTAATACAGGTACATTGAGAAAAATAGGGAAACCTAGATTAAAGGTAACTCCGAAAATTGCGCGAGGTGTTTCAGGAAAAAATTGCATTATGGGTGAAATAATAAGTGATGCTACATTTCATGGAAAAACTTTGAAAGCCAAAGTTTTTGTGTTAAAAAATACGACAAATTTATTTGGAACATACCTCCCCATAAATATTTTTTGTAAAAATGTGTATGGTTCTTCCGCCAGTATAAATAAAGCGACGGAAGATTTTAAAAAAAGAATTAAAAAGAAATTTTCCTGAAGTTTTTTTTTCTGATGAATTGGGTCTTTGCACCAAAACTGAGGCGAAGTTTCAAGTGAAAGAAAACGCCATGCTGGTACTTTTCGCAGCGCTGAAACAAGACAACAAAGAATACGATAGACTTGAAAAGCTTGGCGTTATTGAAAAAAATGATTACACAAAATGGGCGAACCCAACAGTTTATGCCAAGGAAAAAAAAATAATAAACTCTGAGTATGCGCTGATTTTTCAACGGGATTACATGAATTTTTGATGCCATTACCAAGTCCGGACGAAACTTTTGCGATGTTGAATGGAGGAAAAATGTTTTCAAAGTTGGACTTATCTGAAGCATATTTGCAGGTAAAAATCTGTGAGGAATGTTTAAAATTATTGACAATAAATACCCATAAAGAGTTGTATAAATTTAATTGACTCCCCTTTAGTACAAAGGTAGCACCTGGCATTTTCCAACAAGTTCCAACAGGTTCGGATTTCGTTGTAGTTTACCTAGACGACATACTCATAAAAAGTGAACCTCGGAGTCAGCATGCTGAGAATGTTAAAGAATAAAAGATTATGGGTTTAAGCTCAGTGAGGAAAAGCGTGAATTTGTTATGCCGAGAATAAAATATGTAGGGCAGATTATTAATGAAAATGATCGCAGACCAGAACCGTCTAGGGCGAGTGCAATAAAAATATTACAAGCATTTTGGGGCTCGCAAATTACAGCCAGGTATACATACCGAAGGTGCACGATATAAGAGCACCCCTGAATAGCTTGTTAAAAAAAGACGTTAAGTGGAACTGGTCGGATAAATTTCAAAAAGCTTTTGAAGAAATTAAAAACGTCATAACGTCGAAATGATCGTAATCACATTTTGACCCGAATTTAGAAATAGTGGTGACAGTAGATGCTAGTGAAAGTGGTATTAGAGCTCTGATTTTATACAAATATGAAGACGGTAGCCTGAAAGCGGTGGCTCATGCTTCGCGTTCATTATTACCGGCTGAGAAAAGTTACAGTCAAATAGAAAAAGAGGCATTAGCCATCATATTTGCGGTAATAAAATTCCATAAATTTATACATGGAAGAAGGTTCCGTCTACAGACAGACCACCGCCCATTATTGTCGTTCTGTGGATCAAAAAAGGGTATTTCCACATATACAGCCAACAGACTGCAGCGCTGGGGAACGATCCTACTGAATTACGACTTGAAAATGGAGTATTTGCCATCGAAAAAATTGGGACAAGCAGATGGTTTGTCACGGTTACTACCAAAATACAATGAACCACTTGAAGACACAGAGATAGCGGCGTTAAAAGCCGAAAAGGAAATAAAAAATGCAATGTTGTGCGTGAATTACCTGTGACATTTGAAGAAATAAAAATTAAGGCAGAGACGGACGAGTTTATCATAAAAATGAAAAATAAAAGTGAGATAAGAAGATACAAATAAAAAATACGTGTGGCTGGATGTAACACAGTTTCAAATTTGTATTTGATGTTTGATAATGTGCTTATTTATGCACAGAGGGTCTACATCACTACAAGGTCCAACGTTAAAGGAATTCCACACTGGACATCCAGGAATTTCTAGGACGAAGTCGCTTATGAGGAGTTATAAATGGATCTAGATATTGAGAAGTTGGTAAAGTTCTGCAGAGGTTGTGCTCTGGCAGCGAAACTCCCACCTATAAAATTTCAACCTTGCCCCAAGACCGATATTCCATGACCCAGACTACACATAGACTTCACAGGACCGTTAAACCGTTCTTATTATCTAATTGTGGTAGACAGCTTTACTAAATGGCCAGAAATGTGTAAACGTAGAAAACCGACTTCCACGGTAACAGTGGAATTTCTTTGCTAGGTTTGGTGTCCCGGATACCATAGTCTCCGATAACGGTACACAATTAACGGCAAATGAATTTAACAATTTTTGCAAGTTGTTCTCAATTGAACATATCACTACTCCTTCGTATCACCCAAGATCAAACGGGCAAGTGGAAAGGTTCGTGGATACATTTAAAAGAGCATTAAAGAAATCAAGAAACGAGCTAATCGATGACGCAGCATTGACACAATTCTTGAGGGTTTATAAGATAACACCAAATACAAACACTTTTTCAGGCAAGTCGCCGGCGGAACTAACGTTTACTCGAAAAATAAAGTCAATTTTCGACAAGCTGTTACCAGTAAGAAAAACAAATAGGGAAAACACTGATTATACGACAAAACACCAGCGACAAGGTGTTTTTCAAAATATATAAAAAAGATTTATAGATATTGATGGAAGACAAGGTTGGGAAGACAGAGTAGTAACAAAAAGAATAGGCAAAATGACGTATATGATGAGGCGAAAAATGGGAATACAAAAGACATTTAAACCAGCTAAAAAATAGATATACGGAAAAATTAAAAGAGCTACCTTTGGAAGTATTCTCCCCTGATGAAATACTCAATTAACCAGTTTCAATATGAATTTCCAGAAAGGAGTTACATTCCAACGTGTTGGTCGACCCTTGACAGACACAGATATGCGTGTTTTGGTAATGAATATATTTTTTAAAAAACGTTATGCGTATATTCAAATATACTTATAAAAAAATATATATGATTTAGTTCTGCACGTGCGTTTGTTATACATAACTGTTGTTATCGATGGTGGCGTTGCAGTTAGGGTGAACTAGGTATCATAGAGAGAGAGAGAAAGACTGAAAGAGAGAGACAAATAGAGATAGGTTGAGTGAGAGTGGGCGAGAGACATTTCCCCCTTTGAGATAGACTTCCGTTGACAGTTTATATTATTATTTTTATTTATTTATTTTTCTTTCATCATATCTCCCTTTTTGAGATTTTCCTCCTAGGGAAGTTTAATCTTTCTTCCGTTTAGGCAATACTTCAAACCGTTCTGTTTGTTTCCTCTTTCTTGTGCCGCTACGCCTATGGTCCATTCCATGTGGCGTTGTAACATCAAAAATGTCATAGAATACTTCCATAGGTAGCTCTTTTAATTTTTCCGTATATCTATTTTTTAGCTGGTTTAAATGTCTTTTGTATTCCCATTTTTCGCCTCATCATATACGTCATTTTTCCTATTCTTTTTGTTACTACTCTGTCTTCCCAACCTTGTCTTCCATCAATATCTATAAATCTTTTTTATATATTTTGAAAAACACCTTGTCGCTGGTGTTTTGTCGTATAATCAGTGTTTTCCCTATTTGTTTTTTCTTACTGGTAACAGCTTGTCGAAAATTGACTTTATTTTTCGAGTAAACGTTAGTTCCGTCGGCGACTTGCCTGAAAAAGTGTTTGTATTTGGTGTTATCTTATAAACCCTCAAGAATTGTGTCGATGCTGCGTCATCGACTAGCTCGTTTCTGGATTTCTTTAATGCTCTTTTAAATGTATCCACGAACCTTTCCGCTTGCCCGTTTGATCTTGGGTGATACGAAGGAGTAGCGATATGTTCAATTGAGAACAACTTGCAAAATTCTTAAATCTCATAATGATAATGCACCAATTCGCACAGCTAAAGTTGTTACTTAATGGCACGAGGGACATTCTAGTGAAGTTGAACATCTTATCTGTCCACTACAGTCCCCAGATCTCAATATTGCTGAACATTTATGGTGCATTTTAGAACAACAAGTTAGGAGTCGATATCTTCCACCATCATCGCTACAAGAACTGGAGACTGTTTTAGCTGAAGAATGGACAAGAATTCCTTTGAAAACAATTCAAACTTTGTCCGAGTCCATATCTCGTAGAATTCAAGCTGTAATTACTGCCAAAGGCGGTTCTACCCCATGTTAAAATAAATTTTAAGGTGTTTAGATTATTTTGTCCAACCCCTGTACATATACATGTATATATATATATATATATAATATATATATATATATATATATTATATATATATATATATATGTATATGTAGACACACACATACAAATATACACACACACACACACACATATATATATATATATATATATATATATATATATATATATATATGCATATATATGTGTGTGTGTGCACATATATATTAATGAGAAAAAGAAGAAAATGGGGAAAGTGACGTATAGGCATCAGTTTATTCAAAGATTTTCAAATCAAATGAAATTCTTATCCTTAAATCTGTTTCCATATCCACTTAGTTCATTTAGAGAAATTAAATTAATTTCCCTCCGGAAACAGTTCCTCAACCATAGGATGAATTTGATCAGATAAAATGCTTAAATAGTCTTGACTATTTATTCTGCCACGAAGAGAAACCATTGTGTCGGCGGATTTCCAAGATATAGTTCCCCAGATCATCACAGATCCTCCGCCATGTTTAACAGTTGGAAGAAGGCAGTCTGGGTCAAATGCTTCTTTTGGCTGTCTCCACACGTATACTCGGCCAGTGGTCGGAAATAAGGTAAAGGATGACTCGTCCAAGAAAATAACATTCTTCCATTGCTCTAGGTCCAATTCTGTAGGTTTTTACTCCACCCTAAACGCTTCGCAACGTTTGTTTTTGAAAGTAGTGATTTTTTGATTGCGGCCCTCCCGTGAAATCCGAGTTTGTGCACCTTCCGGCGAAAAGCTTTTGTAGAAACTGGGTTCTTGAGGTGGTCATTAAGCTCTGCAGTAATTTTTGGAGCTGCACTTTTGTGATCTTTTCTAATAATTCGTGTAAGAGTCCGACGGTTCCTATGTGAAAGTTTTGGTTTTCTTCTGGTTTTCTTCTTCGACGAGGATGTTTTTCCCTCTTTCTCAAAGGCTGTCATTACTTTCGAGACAGGACTTCTTGATACACGAAACATTTCGGCTGTTTTCGTTACACTAGCGCCTGCGATAGGTCTGTCATTTTAATGAATTTTAATGAAAGTCCGATAGATCTGTCATTTTAATGAATTTTAATTACCTTTTTCTGATGATATTTGGAGAGAAAAACAGCAATTTTAGCGAAACATATTAAGCAACACTAATAATAAATCAAAAAACATAAAAGTAAACAAGCTTTTGACAGTTTTATAGATATTTCAAAATTATGATGCTATGATGCTAGGTGTTTCCATTATTTTGTCGAACCTCTGTAAATATATATATATACATGTATAAGTATATATATATATATATATATATATATATATATATTATATATATATATATACTTATACATGTATGTGTATATACTTATGTACATGTGTATGTTTTGCGTGTATATGTGTGTTGTGTGTGTGCGCGCGCGCGCGTACATATGTAATCTTTATATAAAAAAGTGAAGTTGTGTGTCTGTCTCCTACGATTTAGATTCCTAACTACTCCCACATTTTGCGGTGCAGTGTAACCAAAACCGGGTATCTTATAGTCGTGATTCATATTGAGCCCTTCTGGGTATTAGCGCGCGTCTATGATGAGTCTACGATTAAAAAAAAAAATTTACCATAATTTTCCCCCATTTTTAATGCATTTTTTTTTTGCTATTATATAAGGGAAGTAACTCTCTAAAAATGCTTATATAGTTATTTCCCTTACAAACCTGAGCAACGCCGGGCGATACTGCTAGTCGTATATATAGGGAACAGCTTTTCTTTTGTTGTGTCTGGGGAGAGTCATTTTTTTTGTGCCTTATAATGTAACACACTCACCGGTAAACTTTCCACTTATTTCTTATTTTTATTTTCCTAAAATTTTCGTTGCGTCTTGCAACCTTTTCAATAGTCTTGACTCTTTTATACACGTTTTACTAAATGCACGAACGTGTTCAATTTTTACCTCTTTTATTTTAGATTATTTTCCATTTTGTTATTGGTTATTTTTGCAGTTAATCTAGAACAATAAAATTTCAAAATTCATATTAAAATATTTCCGGGCCTTCACTGTTTCCTTTTCAAGAATTGAATATTTTTGGTGCCTGTGTTTCTTATGCATTCTTTGAATTCATGTAGACTTTTCAACCGAAGTTGTCTTAACTATTAGGCCTCCACATCAGTTGTATTGTGTAATTTTTTTTGCTGTGGTTAAATTGTTATCATTACAGTGGATGGATGGAAGCAGTCCGTCGGTTACGACGACGAGGGTTCCGGTTGATCCGAATCAACGGAACAGCCTGCTCGTGAAATTAACGTGTAAGTGGCTGAGCACTCCACAGACACGTGTACCCTTAACGTAGTTCTCGGGGATATTCAGCGTGACACAGAGAGTGACAAAGCCGGCCCTTTGAAATACAGGTACAACAGAAACAGGAAGTAAGAGTGAGAGAAAGTTGTGGTGAAAGAGTACAGCAGGGATCACCACCATCCCCTGCCGGAGCCTCGTGGAGCTTTAGGTGTTTTCTTTCAATAAACACTCACAACGCCCGGTCTGGGAATCGAAACCGCGATCCTATGACCGCGAGTTCGCTGCCCTAACCACTGGGCCATTGCGCCTCCACTTCATTACAGTAGCCATGTATTAGTTGTTTGTGTGTTTTCTTTGACACTGAATCGTAATGAGTAAGGCTTCCATAATTCATTTTTGTGAGGTATTATATGATCCTCTCCTACTTTTTGTCTTTGTTTTGTGGTGTACAGTATAGTGTTTTGCGATTGTTGTTAATGCATAGTGTGGCTCCGAGATAATGTCCAATGTAACAGCTGATTACATTGGTCATTCGTAGCATGTTTTGTGGTTTACATGCCCGTGAAGTGTTATTGTTATGTAGGCTTTTGGTTTTGGTGTTTTTGTAGTATATTAATAGTTAAAGTTTATGGATAAATGAGATGCCTTTTGTTCCATTTCTTGAGGATTTTGATAATGTATTTATCTTTACAATAGTCTTTATGCATTTGAATGATATAGTAAATGTTGTGTAGTTTGTGTATATTATTGGATATATTCTCTGATGCATTGTTGTAGAATATTTGGTATTCTATTCTTCTATAGCTCGGTCTACTTATCTATCAGAATACCCTTTGTTAATTAATGTTTGTTTTATTCTGTGGATTTCTTTTTCTAGTACCTTGTCTTCAAACAAGACCATATATGCACTTCTAAGGCGTGACTTTATTACTGCCATCATGATATAGTTTTGTGTGCATTTACTGGCCTCATATACGACATATATGCATTTTGTTTGATCCTTTGCTGTATACTGACACAATGCGTCTTACTTTCTGACCTGCATGATTATGTCTTGTTTGTATTCTGGGTATTAAATGTTTGCACGGAGCTGGTCTATAAGTCTTCCTTCAGTTTCTCAACGTCCTTTAATTTATCCATTACCACCATGTGTTTATGTTTTGGTATTATTCTGTTCTCTATTGCGTATAAGTAGAATGTGGCAAACGTAGATACCAGGCAGAAGCCTATGGTCACTCTATCTTTGCATAAATTACCTTGTGAGCAGCAGAAAGATACTTATAAGGTAATCTCTTTTTCATAAGTTTGATGGCATCGCAGGTTGCTTCATTTTTGGCTCTTTATAGACGTTTTGTTCAGTGATTTCTATTGTTTCTGTCACCACGACGATAGTGAACAAACTTTCTACATCTCATGTGGAGATGGTACCTATTGCGTTAGTCTTTCCTTAAATTTTTAAAAGAATTATCTGAGTACTTTATATTATATTCCTCTGGTGTATTTTATTTAATGATGTATTCTTTCTTACATTCATATACGCACACGGTATAGAAATATGCATTTAGATATACGAGTACACGTATATGTTTAGATATTGTATGTTCACACACACACACACAAACACACACGCACATGTGTATATATGTATATGTATGTAGATGTACATTCATACCTATACACACATATATACATACGTATATGTATATATATACGCGTATATTCATGTGTGTGTACATGGACACACACATACACGTATATATATATACACACACACACAGATATATATATATATATACACACACACACACAGATATATATATATATACACACATTCACACACACACACACACACGCACATATATATATGTATATATGTATATACATTCATTTTATGTAAGCGTAAAAGAGCACACCTAATATATGTGGTATAAAGATATGCGTATGTGCGCGTATATGTATGTATGCATATACATAATGTAGATATACATACATACATACATACATACATACATACATACATACATACATACATACATACATACATATATTATATAAACATATAGAAGCGTTGCTGGCTCTTCTTATATCTTTATAAAGATGTGTAAACATTAATTTTTATACACGGAAACCTATGTAAACAGGTACTCAACATACATAATATACGCACACGCACGCACCCACACACTATGAAACTTACACCGACACACGTAACTACATATGCAGATATATACTAATTTACACACACACAGAGTGAATATAGAACAGTGTGAGAGATAATAAGACAGAGGCCTTGTAAGAGAGATGTGTAAGGAGAATATAGTTAGTTAAGGTATATAGATATATATCAGATGTATATGTGTACTTAACGTCCATAGGCATAAGTATTAATAACATTTTTACTATATATATCTTTAGTTGTTGCCTTTTCGCTTACATTGTACCTTGTTACTATTACTTACAATTGTATACGTTACATTTGAGCAGCTTTCTCTCTTCAGTTTGTTTACTGTTGTATAACATACGAATGCCACATAAAGAATTAAAAAAATGCGTTGTATGTCGTTTCGTACATTAAGCATGGATCTGCATGCTTCTTCTTACCGCCAAGCCAGTCATTCAAATGGTTCATCACACTAGTAAATTTGTTTTTGTCGTTGTTGTTGCTGTGTAGGTCTTTTTTTGTTTCGGATTCAGTAGATCTCTGAGCATAAGCGTGACAGCCGCGATCACTCCGTCTTTTATTTAGAAGTAATGTTTGTATTCATGACTAACTACACTTTCTAATACGTCTTTCCCTTTAATGCAGTGAAATGTGGAAGATGTAGCTACTATTCATAACAAGTTTAACTACTATGCAGGGGCCACCTCGTTTACTCGACAGGTATATGTTGTAATTTTACGGGTCTCCCGAAAGCAGACATCTCAGTCACATTTCTTATTTTTTTTATTGCCTACATCATCATCATCATTGTTCAACCGTGGTCGAGACAATGGAATTTACCATGCTACGCCAACTTCACGGTCCATCATGGCATTACGGAGGTCCTGTTGCTGGATGCCTGTATCCCTGGAGATTACATCAGGGTAGGAGAGTGTGCGCCCTCTGGTATCACGAGTAGATGGCTTCCAGAGGAGAAGAGCAGAAATTACTTTTTTTTCAGCTCTCCTACCTTTCACAAGAGATGACACAGGTGGTAGTTTCCCATATATTTGCATTTTGGTTGGATGGCGCCTCCACGAGAGATTTTGAGCTCTCATAAGGAGGCGAGTGTAGGTTCCTCTCAACCGCTTCTTTGATAACGTCCAGGTTTCTGAGCCATATAGTAGAATTGGTTCGACTGTGGCTTTGAAGATTTCAAGTTTGAAGTCTCTACTTAGATTTGATGACCAGATCTTATGCAAGGGGCTAAACATAGAGGGAACAAACAAAGGAATTAAGTCGATTATATCGACCCCAGTGCGTAACTGGTACTTAATTTATCGACCCCAAAAGGATGAAAGGCAAAGTCGACCTCGACGGAATTTGAACTCAGAACGTAACAGCAGACGAAATATCTATTTCTTTACTACCCACAAGGGGCTAAAAACAGAGAGGACAAACAAGGACAGACAAACGGATTAAGTCGATTACATCGACCCCAGTGCGTAACTGGTACTTAATTTATCGACCCCGAAAGGATGAAAGGCAAAGTCGACCTCGGCGGAATTTGAACTCAGAACGTAACGGCAGACGAAATACAGCTACGCATTTCGCCCGGCGCGCTAACGTATCTGCCAGCTGGCCGCCTTACATTTCTCAGTTACAATCTCAAACCGTGTAGAGCGGTATTATGCATGCACATTAACTTACATGTAAAGACTCAACCCAACCAACCGTTATAAACACCACTTACATCGCCGCCGCCTCCAGAGAGTGAGGAAAGAGGCAGTCATAAAAAAAACTCATTGAAAAGGTACATGTGTAGCGAAAGACTTTGACGCATTAAATAATGAAGTGAAGTACTGTTAATTCCTTATGTGAAATGATCCATATCGTAAGCATTTCGAATTGATTATCCTTTTGCATTTCATAAAATAGCTTATACATACACAATGAATGTAATCTTTATATATAAAAGAGAGGTTGTGTGCTGTCTGTCTCCTACGATTTAGATTCCTAACTACTCCCACATTTTGCGGTGCAGTTTAACCAAAACCGGGTATCTTATAGTCGTGATTCATATCGAGCCCTTCTGGGTTTTAGCGCGCGTCTACGATGAGTCTATGATTAAAAAAAAAATTTACCATCATTTTTTTCCATTTTAATGCATTTTTTCGCTATTATATAAGGGAAGTAACTCTCTAAAATGTCTACGATGAGTCAACGATTTAAAAAAAAATTTAACATCATTTTTTTCCATTTTTAATGCATTCTTTTGCTATTTTTTGGCTATAACTCTCTAAAAATGCTTATATAGTTATTTCCCTTACAAACCCGGGCAACACCGGGCGATACTGCTAGTTGCTTATATAACTTTCGTATCAGTTCAGATTCTCTTGATATGTGCAGTTTCACTTTGTAACATTTCGCTTTTCAGCAAAACTATTCTGCCTGTTACATTTTGACTAAGATTTGCCAACGACAGAATAGAGCTACACGTCTCTTTCGCTTTTAATGCTTTTATGATTTAATGCACCTACCAACACTTGCTCATCCCATTAAAAATTTTCTGGACACTTTCCAGAAATTTCCCGTTTGAGACATTTGTTCCACCAGAACTTTCCCGATTTTAGAAGTTTGAGGATTTCTGATTAAAATTAGAACCACTGAATATGTACTTCTAATGAGAGAATCACCATGTCAAAATATAACAATATCTGTTTCATTATACAGTATCCCATCATGAATATTAGTAGGATTATATTTAGTACACTTTTTTGTTGATCCCAAGCTATCCCTTAAATGAAAGCCATTCTAGCCACAACCATTATATCTTTTATATATGCATAGTATATCTAAAATAATATTATCTTTTGTGTTTTCGAATGTTTGTTTTATTCTGTGGATTTCTTTTTCTAAAACCTTGTCTTCAAACAAGACCATATATGCACTTCTAAGGCGTGACTTTATTACTGCCATCATGATATAGTTTTGTGTGCATTTACTGTCCTCATATCGGACATATATGCATTTGTTTGATCCTTTGCTGTATACTGACACAATGCGTCTTACTTTCTGACCTGCATGATTATGTCTTATTTGTATTCTGGATATTAAATGTTTGCACGGAGTGTGATTTGTGTGGAGCTGTCACAGCTATTTTTATCAAGTCGAATGGCGACATAACTTCCTTTGTTGGATCAAGAGATTTTTCTCCTTTTTGGTGTGAGAAAAAGTGGATGGCAGTGTCGACAGATCATTGAGAGATCATCGTATTGATATTCTTTTAAAGCAGTTGGTAAGACAGTCCTGAACTATTGAGTTCACATAGGAGACAGCATGTATTCACATTGTAGATACTACAGTAAGTAGAGCTGGATTTACTATAAAAAATAATCACATGCTATTGGCAGAGACATTCGAGCAATGCAAATAAAGCCTTGCAGTGTTTGTTTCAGCTCTCTGTGCTCTGAGTTCAAATCCCGCCTAGGCCAAATTTATTTATCGTCTTTCAAGATTAATATACAAAATGTTCCAATCCAGAGTGGTGGATTGGCAAAACTGTTAGAGAGGTCGTGCAATATCTATGCGTTCGGTCTTTTTGTTCTGGCAGTAACGCCTGTAACATCCTTGATACTAAGTTGTATTGGCCCAAGTCATTGTTCTTTCCTTCGGATCAACATTAGTGGCGGGGGAGGGTAGACTTGCATGCATTTTACTACCAAAGTTCATTAAAAAAAATTGTCCTGGCTTGCGTATACCTGTATAGATGTATAGTGGAGGCGCGATGGCCCAGTGGTTAGGGCAGCGGACTCGCGGTCGTAGGATCGCGGTTTCGATTCCCAGACCGGGCGTTGTGAGTGTTTATTGAGCGAAAACACCTAAAGCTCCACGAGGCTCCGGCAGGGGATGGTGGTGATCCCTGCTGTACTCTTTCACCACAACTTTCTCTCACTCTTACTTCCTGTTTCTGTTGTACCTGTATTTCAAAGGGCCGGCCTTGTCACTCTCTGTGTCACGCTGAATATCCCCGAGAACTACGTTAAGGGTACACGTGTCTGTGGAGTGCTCAGCCACTTACACGTTAATTTCACGAGCAGGCTGTTCCGTTGATTCAGATCAACCGGAACCCTCGTCGTCGTAACCGACGGAGTGCTCCCACCACTTGCAGGCAATATGAGAAAAGTAACAACAAAAGAGCATATTACCAACATTTATTTCTTGGGGTTTTTTTCTAATAAAGAGAAAACAACTTACGCTTTTTTTTTTCTTGGAAGGAAGATTCCATCGCACAAGTTTGATCATATACATCTGTGGATGGAAGCACTCCGTTTGTTACGACGACGAGGGTTCCGGTTGATCCGAATCAACGGAACAGCCTGCTCGTGAAATTAACGTGTAAGTGGCTGAGCACTCCACAGACACGTGTACCCTTAACGTAGTTCTCGGGGATATTCAGCGTGACACAGAGAGTGACAAGGCCGGCCCCTTGAAATACAGGTACAACAGAAACAGGAAGTAAGAGTGAGAGAAAGTTGTGGTGAAAGAGTACAGCAGGGATCACCACCATCCCCTGCCGGAGCCTCGTGGAGCTTTAGGTGTTTTCACTCAATAAACACTCACAATGCCCGGTCTGGGAATCGAAACCGCGATCCTACGACCGCGAGTCCGCTGCCCTAACCACTGGGCCATTGCGCCTTCACATATTTAGTACATAGTATGTCATACTGTCTTGTCAGCTAAACAATGGAAGGATCGAGTATGCGCAATAATTTAGGCATTTCTTCAAGTAACATTTGGCATCAATCTGATTCTGTCGCAGATGTATTTTTCTCTCGGCGAACCAAAAACAGAACAATAAAATTGACGAGTTTTTCATTGGGTAAAATGTTTTTGTGAGCCCGGGAACTGTAATCGAGAGGGGAAACTGTCACAAAACAGTCACAATCATCCCTCGCATTACAACTGAGAGACGTCGGTTTATTGACTCATACATCTGATTATAGGATTACTTGTTTAACCAATAAACTGAAGAGTCATAACTGACAGACACCAGTCTACTGGTTCGTAAACGTAGCACCTAGGAACTTTGATTCAATCACCCGCCTATAATTAGCTGGTGATGGATAACCTTTTTAAGGAAATTCAAGCAAAGATGGTCTATTTTCATTAAATATAATTATGGAAATTTTGTGTAAGAGAGAAATATTATAATAATTTTAATGAGCATAGGACATCAACGCTTTTCAGCAAACGAAACGTATTGTATTATACGCTCAAGTTGTCGACTGAAATAATTAAACAAGATTTTCTGCTTGTTACATAATCTAATTACACACAAACACACACACACACGCACACACATATATAATATATATATATATATGAAGGAAAGACAGCCTGCTGACAAAACCGCTGGAATTACAAGCTGAATATTTTTACATAATCTAGTTTCGCGTCTCTACATCTTAAGTACAAACTCTATCAGTGTCAACGTTGGCTTTCGTTCCCCAGGGAATCAAAATAGTTTCAAGTGGTTTGTTGACACTGAGTTTAGAGACTTGCTAAGTTTTAAGTTAATCTGCATATCAGTATTCAAACAACTGATACTCCTGTAGAGTCCAATTCGATAATAAAAGCATGCTAAATTGGTCACGGCGTTAAAAACACGATTATATGAGCAAAGGGAGTAATTCATGTGGACAATTGTATGAGTTAAATAAACAACTGAGCAATGGCAGTTGTTTATCTAAATGGCGTCTTTTTGTAAATTCAGTCCATTGCCCACATGACTTACTTCGCCCACTTCAATTTTTAATTATGCAAATTATTTCTGTACAAAAATGCTTTTCAGTATCTAAAAGCCGATGAAAGACAGCTATACTATGTTGATAAGCCCAAACAAGATTTAATCCTATCAATAATTATCCCGTTACCTGGATACAAATATTAGACTTCTCTGATTCATTCTAAATTTCTTGAAATTGTTTCCCTTTCTTTCTGAAAAGCATTAACGAATGTCGCTAAATCTCTTTTTCTTTCAATTAAGAGCGATATTTCAAGTGAGACATTCAGTACATTAACACTTAACTTACAAATGCAAATAATGCTTTTTGAAATAGATGATGCAGACGTTTTAAAGTAATTCAACCAATTACCAGATTTTGCTGTTGTCCACCTCTAACCAGTTTGATGGCACATTGTCATTTGAATGTAAGTTTGCAACATGCACATCCGGTACTATGGAAATTCAATGATTTTTGTCTTGTTGCTCATCGTACAGGTCTGAATTGTACATGTACTGAATTGTGGAGTAGGGATAAAATTTTCTATCGTTGGACCAGTTTTTTCGGCGCTCCTTTTGAAACGCACCTCTCCAAGAAAATGAAATCCAATTTAAAAAGTTATGAAAATGGAAAATATATGCAAAAAATTAGGAAGATTCATCCATTTTAAAATATTTCATACTAAAAAATAAAAAAAAAACCTAAAACGGACACTCGCGAATATAAAGAAACATGTCGGACGACACAAGGGGAGGTAATTTGATTTCACCACTCAGGTATTATTACTGATACACGGGGCCAAATAGCCACTGAGTTATATGTTCTATAATACATTCTCTCTGTAAACTGAAAACAAATATAAAAATAACAAACTTGCATACGTCTTAAACATATTTATTCTATTGTTTTATAATTATTTCTTTCATACAGAGTGTGCACAGTAAAAAAAAATCTGATTAAAAACAATCAAGAATTTGCAAACGATATTGTCGGGCTCCTTGTATTATTAATAATACCTAACTGGTAAAAGTAAATTACTTCCCCTTGTATCGTCCGACATGTTTCTTTATATTCGCGAGAATCCGTTTTCCGTTCGTTTTATTTTTTAGTATAAAATATTTAAAAATGGATGAATCTTTCTAATGTTTTGCATACATAATGAATTTTGTATATATTTCCCATTTTCATCACTTTTTTAAAAATTGTATTTCATTTTCTTGGCGGGGTGTGTTTCTAAAGGAGCTCCCTATTTTCTTTGCAATTAAAAAATTGGAGTTATGTTTATATTCTTTTTCAGACAGAGAGGATATGTTTTAATATTTGGGCTATTATTGCTATGAAGTCAAACAGTTGCACAGTCATACACTCATTCTTTCAATGTGACTCTTATTCTTCCAAGTTAGCCATGAATTATACGAAGTGAAGTCATGGTGATCCGAAGCTGGGTTGAGATTTCGATTCCCACTTAAAGTTAATACGCTTCACTAATACCAGGCGAAATCCCCCCGATAACGCCTCAAGACCCATAGTAGTATGTTTTTTCTAGTTATTTAATTATTTATGGTTATTTATTTCATCCTTAAACATACAGGTCAACCAAGTGTCTTAAGTAGGAATTTACCTCTGTCCTAGAAGTCAAAAGATTAACGATGAGTCTCATTGCTGATAATGATTAGATTGCAGGTCGTAAGTAACTGTAAATAAGGATTGCATTCTCTGTAATTAAATACGGAGATTCCCAAATTCGTACCTGATGAATAAAGCAACGCTTAATTAAATAACAAGCGGAGTATATTTCTGATATTTATTTTCTCGATTCTGAAAGAATATAAAATTAAAGTGAGCCCTAACAAGATGAAAACTATGAACTTAAAGAAACTTAAATAGCTGTAGATAAGCAATCTCTGTACATACTATATTAAACCTCTACAGAATGATAGGCATAGTCGACTCTGTTGGAATTTGAACCCAAAGCGTAAGGGGATGCGATTAAATACTGTAAAGAATTTTGCTGGCCACTCTATCAATATCACCAAAGGATCTCACATCAAAAATGGTAACTCCTTGGAGAGTAAAGCAAGTCGTTAACTGATTCACTTCCGGATATATTGACTCTCTTCTGAGTAACCGAACAGGAAATTGTGTAAGTTTCCTATTTCAGTAACAGTAAAAACTTTCTCTCTTTCTCTCTTTCACCCTCCATTCTTCTCTGCGTCTCTCCCCCTCTCTCTCTGCACACACACACACATATTTATATTTATATACATGTATAGATATGTGTATGTTAGTGTATGTATATTGTACATATATATATATATATATATGCACACACACACATTTAAAATACACACATGTATGACGTCATATATGTCTATGACGTCATAGTGCATTACACAGCACATTTGGATAATTTAAATTATAAGATATACCTTCTATTTAAAAAATCGCACAATTTTAACCTCGAAGTAGAAGGTTGCGAAGCGGTTACATGACCCTTTTAATCTCTAAATATTGTATAAGAGTATATAAACAGCAAATATTAAAAAGGTTAAATCGAGGCAACTTTAAAGTACCAAATGAGTTTGAACATATAAATATATTTGCATCCAACGAAGAGAATCATTTTTTCCTTTTGATGTTCCAAATGTACATGGTAATAGAAAGCTGGAGAAAAACAAGTATGAGCAAAATATAAGATAGAAAGCTAAGAAGGATTTAACTAAAAATAATTGACTCAGAATGAAATAGCCTCTATTTATCGCTCTTCTATTTCTTTTGTTCTTGTAGTTGTGGCTTAACTCCTGATCGGATTTGATTGAGTAGACCTATTATCAAATGCGTTCCTTTCATGGCCACCGTGTCTTTCAGACATAATACATTAAGGATTACATTATTCAACGTGTCTTTCCTTCTTTAAGTCGGGAGGTGTGTGATTTTTAGGAAAATTTGGTTTCTATTTCTAGCATGTCGAGCCACTATGTAGAGACGCCACTGTCGTGCTCGTCTTTTGTGCGTGTGTATGTTCTTGAGAGAGAGAGAGAGAAAGAGACAGAGAGACAGAGAGACAGAGACAGAGAAAGAGAGAGAAAGAGAGAAAGATAGACAAAGAGAGAGAGAGAGAGAGAGAGAGAGAGAGAGAGAGAGAGTGTGTAAGCGCGCGTATACGTGTCTACACCTGTACACAGAGAAACGAAGTATAAAATCATCAAAAAACAATATCCGTGGTAATTATGACTTCAGTTTATAATCTGTTGTTAGAAAATGTCTGCATGTATGTACATAATTGGCTAGAACTATCCTGAAGAGCAACGAAGCAGAAAAGCATCAATTTTATAGATCATAATTCTGTTACTTTCAATGGCTGTTTCATTAAGATTAAACAATTAATTCCATATTTACGCAATTAAGATACATAATTAGAGTTTTTCTTAATTGAATTGATTTAAATCAATGTTTATATTAGGCGCAGGAGTGGCTGTGTGGTAAGTAGCTTGCTAACCAACCACATGGTTCCGGGTTCAGTCCCACTGCGTGGCATCTTGGGCAAGTGTCTTCTGCTGTAGCCCCGGGCCGACCAATGCCTTGTGAGTGGATTTGGTAGACGGAAACTGTAAGAAGCCTGTCGTATATATGTCTATATATATATGTATGTGTGTGTATGTGTTTGTGTGTCCGTGTTTGTCCCCTAGCATTGCTTGACAACCAATGCTGGTGTGTTTACGTCCCCGTTACTTAGCGGTTCGGCAAAAGAGACCGATAGAATAAGTACTGGGCTTACAAAGAATAAGTCCCGGGGTCGATTTGCTCGACTAAAGGTGGTGCTCCAGCATGGTCGCAGTCAAATGACTGCAACAAGTAAAAGAGTAAAAGAGTAAAGAGTAAGAGTATTAAATCAAGAGGAATATTACAGGGAACGCCAACTATAAAGTTTTGCTGCTTGGATGGAAGACATACATTAACATTTTGCAGATAATTGTTTTGTATGTCTGCTGGTGTTACAAAATGGATCTAACCATGATATTCTGTTGATCTGATGAGCTAGCTTTCTACATTAGTTTGCAAAATGTTAAATAGTACTATGCAATTTATAACAAAACACACCAGTGCAGACATGTAAAAGAATATTTTTCCATAATGTTGGCTGCCAAACAATCGTCATCCTGTGGATATCAACTGGCGAAATAAATATATTCATCTAATATTAGCTGATTTATATATATATATATATATATATAAATTAAACTTAAATGTTGAAGTGAATCGAACGGCTTTTGCGTGTTTCTTAAATAGGTTACAAACACCTTCCACGCTGCAATTATTTTCGTTTCAGCACACGATCTCAGATCAAATCACTTGCTATGCGAGTACATCTCCGTAATATATATATATATATATATATATATATATATATATATTACGGAGATGTACTCGCATAGCAAGTGATTTGATCTGAGATCGTGTGCTGAACGAAAATAATTGCAGCGTGGAAGGTGTTTGTAACCTATTTAAGAAACACGCAAAAGCCGTTCGATTCACTTCAACATTTAAGTTTAATTTATATATATATATAATATATATATATATATATATATATATATATACATATGCAGATAATAGAAAATGAATTGGACGACATTCTATATTTAAAATCATTTCAGTTGTTGTGATACACTTGTAGTATATTGGTAAGCTGATATAATTATCATTTTTAACTATTGCCCATCCAAGTTGCAAGATGCACTTTTTAAGGTGATTGTTTAAATAAGTCCTTCGTTAGATCATACTGCCATTTCAGTCACAGTGAGAATGAATACCCATACCTGTATGCTATTTTCAGCATAATAGTTTATATATATATATATATATATATATATATATATATATATATATATATATATATGTATGTATGTATAGAGAACAAAAACGCAATAGAGGACAATAAAACATTCGGACAGATAGACGATACAAAAGTGGACAAGTGAAACAACAATTTGAAGGATAGGCAAAAAAAATGACGGGGCATTCAGGGCCTTCTTTCCTCAGTCAAGTACCAGGAGTCACGACCGTTTGGGGCAGTTACACTTGAGACAGTTCGATCTGGTTGCCCCCCAAAAAGTCGAAACTGAGAGCATTAGACTCCTTTGTAAGAAAGCTACCGAATGTGTACGAAAACAAAGACAAAAAAAAAAACGGAGAACATGGTACACAATAACATATACAAACTACAAGAAAATAACAATAGGTGTCTTTCGATTGAAAGCGAACCCAATTGAGCTGGCAAGTGTGAAGTGAAAGCCTAAAGGCAGGAACATAGGAGATAGCCATAAGAAGTGTTGGCCGTCTGCAGTCTGGCTAAGAAAAAGATCATGCGTGGCCGGACACCGGCCACGTGAAGGAGGAGAGATGGGTAGGGGGCAGCGGGATTGAAGGATTAGAAAAAATTCAGAGAGAAAGAGAAAGGTACAGGGGAGATAAACGAGTGGGAAATAGTGGGGGTTAAGGAGAGGGCCAAGAAATGTGAGAGAGAAGGGAAGCGAGAGTAAGTAAAAAGTAAGAAAGTAAGAGGGGGACTAAAATATAGAGTAAGAGTCGTACAAAATTTAGATACACACCTACTATAAGGCGAACACATGGGTGTACGTACGCCGCTATATGTATATATAAATATAAAAATGGAACAAAAACGCAATAGAAGACAATAAGACATTCGGACAGATAGACGATATAAAGGCGGACAAGAGAAACAACAATTAGAAGGGCAGGGAAAAAAAGACGGGTCATTCGTGGCCTTCTTTCCTCAGTCAAGTACCAGAAGTCACAACCATTTCGGGCAGTTATATATATATGTATGTATAGGGATGTATGTGTGTGTGTATGCGTGCGTGCGTCCAATTTACATATACATGACTATTGGTATGTGCAGAAATAAAACATATAATGAACATGCGCTTGCTTCTCTACCACGTGGTCCTGGGTTCAGTCCCACTGTGTGACACCATGGGTAAGTGTCTTCTGCTATAGCCTCGGGTCGACCAAATCCTCGTGAATGGATTTGGTAGTCGGAAACTGAAAGAAGTCCGTCGTATCAATGTATGTACCTGTGTTTGTGCCCCCATCATCGCTTGATAACCAATGCTGGTGTGTTTACGCCTCCATAACTTAGCGGTTCGGCAAAAGGGACCGATAGAATAAGTACTAGATTTGAAAAGTAAGTACTGGGGTCGATTCGTTCGACTAAAACCCTTCAAGGCGGCGCTCCAGCAAAATACAAAGGAAGGGTGGAGAAAGGAATTTAAGTGCAAATATAAAGTATGCATCTACACACACATATAATATATACCGTGCTCTCATCATATCCAAAACCCGAAAAAACATATCTACATCTATATAAACAAGTATACACAGCCATATTTATGAACGTACATGTACGCACACTGAAATACGTAGAAATGCAAACTTAGACAAACACATATTGACTCTAACTAGAATATCCATGAGTTAAAGCTTTAATCTAACATCAAATTCTATGATTCGTTTTGTTTTAATTATATTAATATAATAGTTCTAAGTGCTCACGTGCTGTTTAATGAATGACATACCTATTTCTTTATTACCCACAAGGGGCTAAACGTAGAGGGGACAAACAAGGACAGGCATAGGTATTAAGTCGATTACATCGACCCCAGTGCGTAACTGGTACTTAATTTATCGACTCCGAAAGGATGAAAGGTAAAGTCGACCTCGGCGGAATTTGAACTCAGAATGTAACGGCAGACGAAATACCTATTTCTTTATTACCCACAAGGGGCTAAACACAGAGGGGACAAACAAGGACAGACATAGGTATTAAGTCGATTACATCGACCCCAGTGCGTAACTGGTACTTAATTTATCGACCTCGGCGGAATTTGAACTCACAACGTAACGCAGACGAAATACCGCTAAGCATTTCGCCCGACGTGCTAATCACTCTGCCAGCTCGCCGCCTTGAATGACATACCTTTTGCTTCAAGGCAAAAAGCACACTACTTTTGGTATTGGTATTGGTACTTTTGGTATTGCCATTACTCCACACAACTTGGTTTTGTTGCATGTTTGAAAGATATTCTGTGTATGCATATATTCGTTTATTTCGTTTGATATTTACCCTCCCTTTCCTTAGAGTTCTTGTCTCTGGGTTTTTCTGTCCTTGTTCGTCTGATCCGGCAGGTTGCATTGCTGATATCGCACAGTTGGGCTTGTATTGTCGGAAGGTGTCGGGGTTTGTTGCATTTGGTCAGTAGATGATGGGAGTTAGGGTAGGTGTCTGCTTTCGTTTGTACTTTTCATTTTAGTGCATTTTCCCTGTAGGTTTCTTTCTTGTTCCTGAGCTATGTCAATGGCAGAAATCACTATTTTTCTGGATCAATTCTCTCCCAGTTCATATCCCATCTGGAATGGCCAACGATGTGGCCAGTTAATACTTTTATTGATCTGCTTTATGACTTTATATTAAGAATTAATTATGGAATCTTTTCCCAAAAAGTTAATAGTTTATATTGGACCATATCTATGTTTCTAGATTTATGCAAATTGCTGTTCCTTATCTCTATAGGTGATAAAAATCTCAGGCGGCTGGTTGGTTGGTCAGTTGTATACGCTTAATGTTGTATAAGATGAGAGCAAAGGTGAGAAAAAAAGAGAGAATATATGTACGTGTGTGTGTGTATGTAAAAGAGAGAAACAGATACAGTTCCTTATCTCTATAGGTGATAAAAATCTCAGGCGGCTGGTTGGTTGGTCAGTTGTATACGCTTAATGTTGTATAAGATGAGAGCAAAGGTGAGAAAAAAAGAGAGAATATATGTACGTGTGTGTGTGTATGTAAAAGAGAGAAACAGATACAGTTCCTTATCTCTATAGGTGATAAAAATCTCAGGCGGCTGGTTGGTTGGTCAGTTGTATACGCTTAATGGTGTATAAGATGAGAGCAAAGGTGAGAAAAAAAGAGAGAGAGATATATGTACGTGTGTGTGTGTATGTAAAAGAGAGAAACAGATACAGTTCCTTATCTCTATAGGTGATAAAAATCTCAGGCGGCTGGTTGGTTGGTCAGTTGTATACGCTTAATGTTGTATAAGATGAGAGCAAAGGTGAGAAAAAAAGAGAGAATATATGTACGTGTGTGTGTGTATGTAAAAGAGAGAAACAGATACAGTTAATATAAAAGGTTCAGGATGGGAGCACATACTAGGCTTGGTAACAGGAGCAGGAGTAGCAGTAAATGATAGAATAGTTAAGGAAGAAGTTATGTGAGAAATTTGTTATATTTACTTTTATTTAAGGTAATAAATATTGTTGCTTTGAAAATAACTTAGTATAAACATTAGAAATTTGATAAAAATTCAATTATAATTATTGTATGTATTCCGTATTTCCTGCTATCACCCAAGGCAGAAAATGTATACTTCCAAAGTTGTACGTTATGTGAAGAGTAACTGTATTTTTTTATATATGTATTATTTTGTGATAAGTATAATATCTTAATCTTAATACCGAATCATTGCCTCTTCCTTGTATATATATATATATATATATATATATATATATATATATATATATATATATATATATATATATGTGTGGTGTGTGTGTGTGTGTGTGTGGTGTGTGTGTGTGTGTGTGTGTGTGTGTATAAAAATACAAACTGGGACAAGAACGCAAAACATTTAGGAGACGACACAAAAACACGGACGGGACATTCGAAGCCTTCAATCTTCAGTCAAGAACCGGATAATCCTCGCAATTTCGGCTGATTAATCTTGAGATTGCTCCAATCCAGCCAGCCTCAAGGAAAAACTAAGCTACGAGCAGTAGATTCCTTGGAAGAAAGCCTCGAATGTATACAAAACAAGGACGGAAAAACGGACGAGGTTACACGAATATGAATACAAAATAATACGTAAAACAATAATAATAATCGTGACGTATATTTGCCATTTGAATATGGCTAACCCCTAAGGGTGGATGCTACTGTAGTTTGTAGCCCCAGGAAGACACCTCCTCCAGCTGGCTATAGACACACTTTCTGTGCCCTCTCGAATGTCCCGTCCGTGTTTTTTGTGTCGTCTCCTAAATGTTTTGCGTTCTTGTCCCAGTTTGTATTTTTATACACACACACACACACACACACACACACGCATATATATACAAGGAAGAGGCAATGATTCGGTATTAAGATTAAAGATATTATACTTATCACAAAATACTGATAGGGCACCAGCTGGAGGAGGTGTCTTCCTGGGGCTACAAACTACAGTAGCATCCACCCTTAGGGGTTAGCCATATTCAAATGGCAAATATACGTCACGATGTGTTGCTGCTACTGTTTATAACTCGCTCTGAGATTATCATTAATAATAATAATACTTAAAAACAATAATAATAATAAAATAACCATATATATATATATATATTATATATATATAATATATATATATATATATATATATATGACTTGCTTCGAGAGTTGCATTCGGTACGATGTGTTTATTTATTTTGGTAGTTTTGACTTAAAGAATCCCTCATGGAGTGGCATTTATGTATAGTAATGCCCTCTACATAATATGAATAAATATATTAAAGTGAAAGAATTGGTGGATTTTTCTGTTATGAGGTTTTTCACGCTAAATACTTGGTAAATACTTATAAAGATTTTATCCCATTTTAAAATATATATATACATTATATATATATATATATATATATATATATATATATATTATATATATATATATAGTATAGGGAGAGTTTAGGAAAAAAACAAAAGACGAAGGCAGGTGGTGTACAAAACAAACAGATGTATTAGTATAACGCTCAGGAAAAAAAAAAAACTTTTACATTTCGAGCCTACGCTCTTCTACGCTCTCCCTCTTCTCTCTCTCTCTCTCTCTCTCTATATATATATATATAATATATATATTATATATAATAATGTTATATATATATATATATATATATATATATATATATATATCTATATATATATTATGTATGTATATATGCATATATCACATATATATATGTATATATATAGATATATATGAATATATATATCTACATATATGTATATATACATGTATATATGTATATATACATATATGTATACATAGATATATATACGTATATATATACACACACACACACACAACAGATAAATATATATATATATTTATATGCATATATGCATGTATAAATGTGTATATATACTTATATATATATAATATATATATATAATTATATATATATATATATATATATATATATATATATATACATACATATACATATACATGTAAGCCCAGTACTTATTCTATCGTTGTTTAGCCGAACCGCTAAATAACGGGACATAAACCACCAGCATATATGAAGATGTATATATATATAATATATATATACATGTATATATACATATATATATGTACATATATACATAAATATATGTATATATTATATATATATATATACATATATATGTATATATATATGATATATATATCTATATGTATATATGTACGTATATATGTATATACTCTTTTACTCTCTTTTACTCTTTTACTTGTTTCAGTCATTTGAATGCGGCCATGCTGGTGCACCGCCTTTAATCGAGCTACTCGACTCCGGGACTTATTCTTTTGTAAGCCCAGTACTTAATCTATCGGTCTCTTTTGCCGAAGCGCTAAGTAACGGGGACATAAACACACCAGCATCAGTTGTCAAGCAATACTAGGGGGACAAACACAGACACACAAACACACACGCACATATATATATACATATATACGACGGGCTTCTTTCAGTTTCTGTCTACCAAATCCACTCACAAGGCATTGGTCGGCCCGAGGCTATAGTAGAAGACACTTGCCCAAGGTGCCACGCAGGGGGACTGAACCCGGAACTAAGGGGTTGGTAAACAAGCTACTTACAACACAGCCACTCCTGCGCCTATATATATATATAATATATATTATATATATATATATTATACATATATATATATATATATATATATATATATATATATATATAATATATATATATAAATGTATACATATATGTATGCATATATATATATACATATATTTATACATATATGTATATATGTATATATCTATCTATATTTTTATATATACATATATATATATGTATATATATATATATAAATTAGAGAAAAACCACTATTATGTCATTCAAAAACATGATAGACATAAACCATATCATATAAAAAATACAATATATGATAAAACATATATCTAGATCACAGAAATTACATTATAATAAATAAACAGTATATAATAAGTAAAATGACTACGTATATATATATTAATTAATAAATCAATATATAATTTATTTAATTAATAAATATAGATTAAATTATAGTAATTTAGCTTAACTTAAGTATATGATTTATTTTAACTATTTTTATTTTAATTGATTGGACTCTTATATTTTTCCAGTAAAGATATACTATAATTTGTTAAAATTATTCTCAAAACTAAAATATATCTTCACAGATAAAATACATATTTCTACCTATTTACTCTATTTTTTACCTTAGGTCTTTAACGTGATAAATGTATTATAGACACCTGGTCCTACTTTTTAAGTTTCAAATTTAGTTAACGGAGTTTCTTCTATAAGAAAAATCATGTTTTTATTTAAGAAATATTGTTTAATTCATTCGATTATTTATTAAAAATATATATTTAACTATTATTGTTATTATTGTTAACCTGAGGAGTGACTATACTTTTAAATTGAATTGTTTTTGGATTAAATTAAAATTTAATTGTAATTCGAATTGAAGTTATAGCCGCGAAACGTACGTAGTCTTTTTACTTATATACTGTTTATTTATTATTATGTACCTTTTGTGATCTAGATATATGTTTTATCATATATTTTATTTCTTCGAGATGATATGGTTTATGTCTATCATTGTTTGTATTACATGATAGTGTTTTTTCTCTAATTTATATATATTATATATTTATATGGTAAAATTTGATTTAATACTAAATTGAATTTTTCCCTGTAAGTTTGGAGTTATACTTCCTGATATTCTTATTATGTATATATATATATATTTATTTATTTATAAATAATAATGATATAATAAATTAAGTGCATAATACATTAATACATAATACATTAATGATGACTTATGTATGTATGAACAAGCCCAAAACACTCTGGGTGGACGTTTTGTCCAGCACCTGGTGAAGACTACTGCCCATTGGGCAAAAAAAATTAAAATCAATAATTCTTGATTTACATAAACTATATTAAGTGAAAACTTGTCGAGTCAAAATTTCTGCTGATTCTTTGGAGACTTAGTTCTATTGGCTTTTAGTGATTTTGTCTAGTCTAAAACTAGATTCCAAAGATTTATTCCCCTGAAAAATGGATTTAATATGAGAAAACAAAATATATTTTCATATTTCTATGGATTTCGCCTGGAGCGAAGAGATGCGATCAGCAACAAAATTACCACCAAAATTATCCTAAGCAAGCATGAAAAGTGTTTACTGCCGAAACATAAGTAAAACAAGTTCAAAAATGTTAATCATTCTCCCTACTTATCATCCCATTTCTGAATAGTTTAAATATAGTTCTCTAATAATTATCCAGTTTGTTTGTTCTGTATACTCTACTTCATATCTTATGCTTCATAGTTCACATTTTTATGGTCATTTTGCAGGGCGGATCACAGTATAGTTGAAACACTCCCAGGATCATTGTGATATTAAATATATGCCATCTCTTGTATAGTCTTTACTACGAGATTGAGTTTATAAACCAGAAAAGCTTGCAGCCACGCAGAGAAAATCGCATGTATTAATACATACATACACTCACACACACACACACACACACATATATATATATACATACATACACACACACACACATATATATATATACATATACATATATACATATATTTATATATATATATATATATATGAATATACATATACATATAAATATATATATATACAAAAAAATATACATATACATATATACATACATATAGATATATACATAATAGATATATAATTAATATGCGCAGGAGTGGGTGTCTGGTAAGTAGCTTGCTTACAAACCACATGGTTTCGGGTTCAGTCCCACTTCTTGACACCTTGGGCAAGTGTCTTCTACTATAGCATCGGGCTGACCAAAGCCTTCTGACTGGATTTGGTGAACGGAAACTGAAAAAAGCCAATCATATATATAGATGTATGTGTGTGTGTGTTTGTGTGTGTGTGTGTGTGTGTGTGTGTGTTAGTGTCAGTGTGTGTGTGTGTGTTAGTGTCAGTGTGTGTGTGTGTGTGCATATATGTATATGTTTGCGTGTCTGTGTTTGTCCCTCCACACACCGATAGACTAGTAGCTAGACATTATTTCTGTTCAGTGAAACAGTATTTGTATGTCCGTGTGACCCGCTCGTTTTGGCAGTTCGGGACAGGCTTTATTCTGTAAATAAAGCCTACTTTTGCTTTTCTTACGGACAAACACAGACACACAAACACATACATATACAACCGATGTTGGTGCACACTAGCGGTGCGGCAAGAGAGTCCGATAGAATAAGTACTAGGCTAACAAAGAATAAGTCTTGGGTCGATTTGCTCAACTAAAGGCGGTGTTCAAGTTTGAGGCACGTCTGGCTCTACCTGGATGGTGAACGAGTGTGGTCTCCGCTCGCTTGACGGTTTCCCAGCTTTACTAGTTTTGGTGGTAGAGAAAACTGGTTTCGTCGAAGATCGAGGTTGGGTACCTGGTATACAGAATGCCGTAAGGCTCTTCTCCAGTTCCGCAACTCGGGCAACGCCAGCGGTTTCGGTACCAACCTATAGTAGGTTGGTAGAGGCTGGAAATGATGATGCCCTGGGAAGGACCCTGGGTCTCGATGATCATCAGTTAGAGAGCCTGTTCCGAAGAACATTCGGGCCGAAGACACTGGATAACTTCCAAAATTCTTTGGCCTGGCAGTGTCACCGAGGAGCCCCCCTACCCGTTCGGGATAAGCTCACCAGACACAGCCATCGTGAGCCATCGGCCTGTCCAAGATGCGAGCGGGACATGGAAACCGTCCTGTACGCTATTGTTCAGTGTCCGGGAATTTCAGAAGTGTGGGTTTATGCAGAACACCTGTTGTCAGATGGAAGAAGAGTACAGCTATCGGCTGAATCAATTGCAAAAATTAACCCGTTGGAGTTCCTGACGGAAGTAAGAATTGTTTTCTCGTAGTAGTATCAATTACGAGAGAGGTGATATGGAAGTCAAAGATGAAAGGGATTGTGACAGACTGCTTCGTATCCGGCCTCGCCCTGGTGAATGTTTTTACCTTTCACCTTAGAAAGAAGGTGGGGCTGGAAAGGAGGTGTCTATGTTCAAACACGTATGGCACGTATGTTGGGAGTGAAAGGCCCTGCGTGAATACGTCAGAAAGATTACAAAGGTACCGGTATTAAAGACAGGGCTCGTGGGGTCGGAGCTGACCTGTTTTTAATGCCTCATTATGTTATTTTTATATATGTAATTTTTTTTGTGTTTCATTCGTTAATCATCTGTCATTGTAAATTTTTAAACCCATACGATTGTATATGACACCGTTCATATTGTGTTGCCCGACCCTGTTTGTGCGCCTGTATGGGCAATAATAAAACCAAATATCCCTGAAAGTTTCATCCGAATCCATCAGTGGTTCCTGAGATATCTTGTCCACAGACAAACAAGCAAACAAACGCGACTGAAAATAATGCCTTCGCCTTGTAACGTAAGAACGGTCTACCCACAGACCTAGTGTCCCTAGCAAGCTCCCCGTAGAGTATGTCCTTGGGGATTCTGCCATCTTTCATACGGCTAACATGCCCAAGTCATCTCATACATCTTTGTGTGAGGAGTGCAAACATGCTTGGTATTCCTGCTTGCTTGAGGACATCTTTGTTGGGGATATGATTCTGCCATTTGATGCGGAGGATTTTCCAGAGGCAGCGCAGGTGAAAGATGTTTAGGCGACGTTCTTGGCGTGTGTATAGCGTCCAGGTTTTACTTCCATACAGTAGAGTGCTGAGTACACATGCCTGGTAGATCTTCATTTTGGTGGTCTTGGTCAGCTTATTGTTGTCCCATGCCCGTTTGGAGAGTTGGGCCATCACAGCAGCTGCCTTGCCAATGCGTATATTGAGCTCAGCATCAAGAGATAGGTTGTAGGTGACGGTAGAGCCAAGATAGGTAAACTTCTCCACCTCTTGTAGTCTGTAGTTTCCAATACGTATGTTTGGGATGTCCGATGTAGCCTGACCGATGATGATGGGCTTCTTCAGGCTGATAACTAAGCCAAAGTTGCTACATGCTTGCTCAAAACAGTTGATGAGCCTTTGGAGGGCTTCTTCTGTGTGTGATGCCAGAGAGGCATCATCAGCAAATAGCATCTCCTTGATCAGAACACTTCTGATTTTGGTTTTGGCACGCAGGTGCGAGAGATTGAACAGTTTCCCATCACTGCTACTGTGTAGAAACACTCCATCATCTGACGTCTGAAAGATATGTGACAGCAGCAGCGAGAAGATGCCAAATAATGTAGGAGCAAGGATACAATCTTGCTTTACCCCGTTTTTTATTTGGAAGGCGGCTGATGTTGAACCATTGTGCTGTATGTTGCCTTGCATATCATCATGGAAAGATTTGATGATCCTCAGCAACTTTGGTGGACATCCGATTTTTTGGAGCAGGATGAAGAGGCCTTTTCTACTTACCAAGTCAAAGGCCTTTGTCAGATCAATGAAGGCCATATATAATGGCATTTTCTGCTCTCTGGACTTCTCCTGAAGTTGGCGTATGGAGAATATCACGTCAATAGTTGATCTGCTTCTTCTAAAGCCACACTGCAATTCTGGATAAATTCGAGAAGCAAGCAGTTATAGCCTGGACAGGATAACGCGAGCAAAGGCCTTTCCAGCAGTGCTTAGAAGAGATATTCCACGGTAATTGTTACAATCACCACGGTCACCTTTGTTTTTGTAAAGCGTAATGATGTTAGCATCCCGCATATCCTGAGGGACTGTACCCTCTTCCCAGCACTGACACAGAAGCTCATAAAGGTGCCGAAGCAGGATGGTGTTTTTGCCGGTTTTGATGATCTCTGAGGGGATGCCGTCTTTTCCCGGAGCCTTGTCACTTGCTAGGGAGTCAATAGACTTGATGAGATCTGCTATAGATGGCAGACTGTCAAGTTCGCACATGACTGGCAAGATCTTGATACCCTCGATTGCAGCCTCAGCTACCGTGGTCTCCCATGAGAAGAGATCCTGGTAGTACTCCACCCATCTATCCATTTGCTTACTTTGGTCCTTGATGAGATCTCCAGTAGTTGATTTCAGAGGGGCTGACTTTGTTGCGGATGGACCGAGGGCCTTCTTCAAACCGGCATACATCCCACGGTTGTCGCCACTGTCAGCAGCTGACTGGATACTCTGACAGATTTCCTGCCAATACCTATTTGCACAGCGTCTGGCAGTCAGTTGGGTTTTATTTCTTGCCTTTCTGAGTTCCTCGAGTTACGTTGTAGAAGAATCACTCTTGTATTGCATCAGAGCTGCACGCTTTGCTTCGATAACTGGTTCCAGCTCTGAGAGCCCAGCACTGAACCAATCTGGGTTTTGCCTTTCTCTCATGCCGAAAGTATCTATTGATGTGGTATAGAAAGCTTCCCTGATATAATTCCACCTACTTTCAGCAGAGGAGGTTGGGCAGCTACTGACGGCAACCTTGATAGAAACAGCAAAACATTTTCGCAGTGTAGGATCCGAGGTTCTGGCAGTGTTAATGCGTGGTCGGCCCATTTTCTTGGAGTGATAGACTTTTTTAGGCAGAATCCTCACCCTGCTTCTTATTAGTGAATGATCTGTGTCACAATCCGCGCCTGTGGTAACTACGGGTCAGTTGAACAGAATTCAGAAAGGATCTTCGTGTAATGATGAGATCCAGATGATGCCAGTGGTGAGATCTTGGATGTCTCCTATATGTACACACACACACACACACACACACACACACACACACACACACACTCACACACACACACACACACAGATAAATTGATAGATATAACTGAGTGGGCAAACAAAAACATGAAACAATGCCTAGTGTTTTTTTTATATTTTGATAAGCCTGGTACTTATTCTATCAGTTTCTTCTTGTGAAACCAGTAAGTTATGGGAATGTAAATAAACGAACACCAGTTGTGAAGCAGTGATGAGGGAGAAACACAAAAACACACACATAGATTTACATATATACATACATATATATACAATTGATTTCTTTCAGTTTCTGTCTACAAAATCCACTGACAAGGCTTTGGTTGGTCTGAGGCTATAGCAGAAGACACATGCCAAGTTACCACACAGTGGGACTGAACTGAGGACCATGTGTTTTTAACGAAGTTTGTTACCACACAGCCACACCTGTACCTTTGTATGTGTGTGTGTGTGTGTGTGTGTGTGTGTGTGTATGTGTGTATGGATGTATATATGTATGCATGTATATATGTGCATATATATGTGTACATATTACATGTACATACATATATATATACATCCATATATATACATGTATATATATATATACATCCATATATATAAATCTCTATATATACATCTATATATGTATACATCTATATGTATACATCTATCTATCTATCTATCTATCTATCTATCTATCTATCTATCTATCTATCTATCTATCTATCTATATTATATATATATATATATATATATATATATATATACATACATGTAAATTTAAACTTAAAATAATAAGGTTAAAAAATTGAATATTAATTTGATTAATATGAATTGAAAACCAGTGGTGTAGCATATAAGGCCATAGCGGATCTTCTAGCAAAATGGATGTCCACTGTTAATGGTTCATCCCTTTTATATAATAGTTTGACTTTAATAGTTTCAGTATTAAAGTGAAAGCATGTGACATTACAATAGAAAGATGTTTTTGTTTCACTTTTAACACGTAATACTGAAATAGTGGAGAAGATATGGTATTGCTGTGGGCTCGCCTTAGGCAAGATGTCAAAATGACATTACATGGAACCTAAGTAAGGCGTGTGTAAAATTTGAATGAAATTAGTTGTGTAGTTCTCAAGTTTTAGGGATTCATACATACAGGCAGACACACACATATTCTCAGTTTTATATATATAGATTTATATATATATATATACATACACGCACAATAGCATGCATTATATTATATAATCACGATATGCAAAGCCAATGTCAATTACTATACGTTTAAAATAGCATGTTCGTAGTAGGATATATATGTTATATCGTGTGTTTGTGTGTTTGTGTGTTTGTGTGAGTGTGCATGTGTGAGTGTGCGTGTATGAGTGTGCGTGTGTGAGAGTGCGTGTGTGCGAGTACTGACCCCAGATGGAATTACAAAATTTGAATATGGAACAGTCTCTCAAGAATGTTCTAACACTAATCCCTCTCTCACACCAAGCAGTGTATTGCGTTTTATGGAAAAGACCGAAGATCTAATCAAGATAGAAAAGATATTCCACCGTTAAGGAGAATGTTGCTGGCACCAAAGAAAACAGCTTCAGTTTCAGATGTAGACGGAACATAAGAGTGAATGACTTATATTGAGATCTGAATAGGATGCAAAAGGTTTTAAGAAAATCACCCAAAAAACCTTTTAAAGACATGGTTCTCAAAGATTTAACAAGATCTGAAAATTCTAAACACGTCAATTTTTCTACAGCTATCAAAAAGCACGTACAAAATTGATAACTACTCATACCATAATCTTACAATATCGCCAGAACAGATAGGAAAACTGAGCTTAGTACTTATAATAATATTAATTTAAAAGCAAAAGACATAGATACCAGCCTAAAACAGACCGTAGTACAGAAATTTGAACGTTATACAAACCATATATTACCTTTAAAGATCACATATATTTTATAGTTGTCAATCCTAAATTCAGATTATTGAATGCAGGCAAATATGGATTAAATAAGGGCCAACAAAAATATTTTGGATACCATGATTTTAAACTGGTCCCGTCATCTCTGTTGTAGTACAACATTTCATCTATTATCAAGGTGTTTATTATCCAAATTAGATAATAAGCACATTTGTGAATTTTACGTGGTTCGATATGGAAGAGTTATACATATCTGTTAAATCCTTTTTTCATAAAAGTTTCAGCGTTTGGTTGAGGTTTCACTCAGGAGGTTTCAACTTAGGTTGAGGATTCAGACATTAATATAAGTTATTCTGCTAAAGGAGGCGGTCTGGTAGAATCGTTAGCACGCCGGGTAAAATGCTTAGCAGGATATATATTGTCCGTCTTTATGTTCTGAGTTCAAATTCTACCGCGGTCGGCTTTGCCTTTCAACCTTTTGGGGTCGATAAAATAAATGCTAGTCCCCTCCCTTCAAATTTCAGGCGTTGTGCCTATAGCAGAAAGAAATATTAATTAGTATGCATACTTGGGAATCTGTGTCAATTTGTTTAGGCTTAATCATAGTAGCCATGAATCTTTTGGTGTAACCATGCGATCTTACGCAATGTACGTAAGGTTTTTTAATTAAAAGGATTGTAAATCTTAGATTTATTCGGAAGAGATACCACTCGGCAGAGTTCGGAATTTACCTTTTGAGCAAAAGCCTGAATGGGCACCAACATATTCAAAGAGTTAAATTTAATTCTAACTAGTGATTTCATCCTTTCACACGCAGGAGTGGCTGTGTGGTAAGTAGCTTGCTAACCAACCACATGGTTCCGGGTTCAGTCCCACTGCGTGGCATCTTGGGCAAGTGTCTTCTGCTATAGCCCCGGGCCGACCAATGCCTTGTGAGTGGATTTGGTAGACGGAAACTGAAAGAAGCCTGTCGTATATATGTATATATATATGTGTGTGTGTATATGTGTTTGTGTGTCCGTGTTTTGTCCCCCTAGCATTGCTTGACAACCGATGCTGGTGTGTTTACGTCCCCGTCACTTAGCGGTTCGGCAAAAGAGACCGATAGAATAAGTACTGGGCTTACAAAGAATAAGTCCCGGGGTCGATTTGCTCGACTAAAGGCGGTGCTCCAGCATGGCAGCAGTCTAATGACTGAAACAAGTAAAAGAGTAAAAGAGAGAAAAGAGTACAGGATAAATCATAATCGATCTACTGCATTGCTTGTACACTAATGCTATTGTTTCATACCATTGGCCCAATGTTGTACCAACGATTATCCTAAGTATGTCTTTTCCTTGTTTTACTTTCTTTGTGCGTTGTGAACATTTGACGAGTCTTATATATAGCTTCTAGTATTTTCGTCTTCCGCTCGTTAGGATTTATGCTGTTGAGTGTGAGAGCTGTTTATGCTTTATGTTCTTCTGTATTACTGGCAAGGTAGGGAGGTCAATAGATTTAGTAGGTACTAGCAGTATCGCCCGGCGTTGCTCGGGTTTGTAAGGGAAATAACTATAAAGCATTTTTAGAGAGTTATAGCCAAAAAATAGCAAAAAAATGGGGAAAAAATGATGGTAAATTTTTTTGAGAGTTAAAAAGGTCGAGTTGCGTCCCCATGACAGTCTGTGGTTTGTGTTTCTGATTCTCGACCCCATGTCGAATTTATCGATTTTTTTCAGAACTGGGGGAACTTTTCAAAATTTTCGCTGCGTTAGTTTTGAATTATGACATTGGGCTATGTGTGTGTCAAGTTTCATCAGAATCGGTTGAAAGCCGTGGTCAGGGTGAGGGTACAACCTAACAGACACACAGACACGCAGACAGACAAACTGCCGTTTATATAGAGAGAGATAGAGCCAGGTTCCTTAGTGATTTATGTAGAATTTTAGTTGTTAAGCACTAGCGCCTGGAGAATGGTAGGAAAATATAAGTCTGATTTCATCGTGCATGAGGTTGAATGATCTTGTAGGAATAGGTCGAAATAGAAAATGCAAGTTCTTGGAATGTTGTTGTTTTAGTCTACTTAGACTTGGTAGGTTAACGGATAGCCAGTGATTTGCTTCTTGAAGTGATGTTGAGTATATTTTTTGTGAGTGGATAGCAAGATATTGAATGGAAAACTTTGCTGATATCAATGGTAGTTAGAATGGTAGATGCAGAACATTCTTCTCTTTTGTTGAAGCATTGATATATTTCTAGTATTAAGCAGACTTGTTTGTGTGGTAAGAGGTTTACTTCCTTATCACATGGTTCAGTCCCATCGCATGGGACCTTGAGCAAACGTCTTCTACTATAGCTCCGGACTAACTCTTATGAGTGGATGTGGTGGACAGAAACTGAAAAAACTCACCGTTTATATATATATATATATATATATATATCACGTGATCACGTGACGACCAGACCATCAGATGTTGCTACACATCGCTGGTCACAATGCGTTCGCATTGTTTTAGCCTTCGAATGACGCCACCCCGCTGGTTAAGCGAGCAGGCCAACAGAAGAGTGAGAGAAAGAGTGGTGAAAGAGTACAGCAGGGATCACCCCCCCCTGCCGGAGCCTCGTGGAACTTTTAGGTGTTTTCGCTCAATAAACACACACAACGGCCGGTCTGGGAATCGAAACCGCGATCCTACGACCGCGAGTCCGCTGCCCTAACCACTGGGCCATTGCGCCTCCACACACACACACACACACACACACACACATATATATATATATATATATATGTAGGGTAGTTGAAAAATAATTTTAAAATACTTATAATTTATTTATTAAAAATCTCATTTTTCTCAAATTTATTGTGTATGTTCTTTAGTGTATGGGAATTGATTCTATGTTTTCTTGCAGACCGATTATTTTCTTTGAAATCTAGAAGCCCTACAAATATGGTCTGATCTCTTTCAAAAATATCATCTGGTGTGAAGAAGCGGTATTCCACACCGGTGGCTTTCTGAACCGTCACAACTGCCACCTACCGGGCAGGAGAAGATCCTCGTATTACCTCGGAAAAAATACACACACATACATACATTCGTATGTATGTGTGTGTGTCTTAGTGTTTGTCTCTGCCACCATCTGACAACCGGTGTTCGTTTCTTTACATCCTCGTAACCCAGTGGTTCGGCATAGGAGTACCAGGATTACAGGGAAAAAAACAAAAAACAAAAACGAGAAAACTAAGTACTGGGATCAATTTGTTCCGCAGTATGGCCGCAGTCCAATGACGGAAACCAGTAAAAGATAAAAGAGATAAAAGATTACGTTTCTAAGTAGTATGGTGGTTGGATGTAGTTGCCGGATCCGATTTATGATCGACGGTTAAGTGTGAGTTTGTAATGTCAAGGATTAGACTTTCCAGAATTATTGAGAAGGGGGTCTCCATGCACCCACTTAACCGGCAAGAAATTGCAGCCAAATCTTCCTCACATTTTATTGAACTGTCTTCAGAAATAGGTATATATTATACCTCATAAACTAATATTAAATAATTGCATGGTTTATGCGTAAGTGTACGTATTTACTATTCTACTGATTAGTAGAAGTTTACACCGGAAAATTAGAAAACAACTATTAATATTATTATTATTATTATTATTATTATTATTATTATTATTATTATTATTATTATTATCATTATTATTATTATTACTGTTATCATTATCATTATTATTATTATTATTATTATCATTATCATTATCATCATTATCATTATTATTATTATTATTATTATTATCATTATTATTATTATTATCATTATCATTATTATTATTATTATTATTATTATTATTATCATTATTATTATTATTATTATTATTATTATTATTATCATTATTATTATTATTACTGTTATCATTATCATTATTATTATTATTATTATTATCATATTATTATTATTATTGTTATTATTATTATATATTATTATTATTATTATTATTATCATTATTATTATTATTACTGTTATCATTATTATTATTATTATTATTATTATTTATTATATTATTATTATTATTATTATTATTATCATCATCATTATCATCATCATCATCATCATCATCATCATCATCATCATCATCATTATTATTATTTATTATTATTATTATCTATTATTATTATTATTATTATTATTATTATTATTATTATTATTATTGTTATTATTATTATTATTGTTATTATTATTATTATTATTATTATTATTATTATTATTATTATTATTATTATTGTTAAGGCGGTGAGCTGGCAGAATCGTTTGCAAGTGGCACTTCCTTCGTTTTTACGTTCTGCGTTCAAATTCCTCCGAGGTCGACTTTACCTTTCATCCTTTCGGGGTCGACAAATTAATTCCTCGTTGACAAATCGACTGGTCCCCTTCCGCTAAATTTCAGGCCTTGTGTCTATAGTAGGATGATTATTATTATTCTATGTTTGACTTTTGCTTTATATTTGTACAAGTTGGCTCCAAGTCTCACCCAGAGACCTCAAGAGACAACAGTTTGAAAGTTCATGTTGTTGTTATACTTAGTGTACCATATATTTGGTTTTTTTTTAGTGTTGTACTAGTGAATGTCTAAAAAAAAAAAACATACGATAATTATGTTTGTTTTAAACCTTGAGATTACATAGAAAGTATTTTGCGTAGGATATGAGCAGTTCCCATGAGCACTATCTTTTCAATATGATGTCTGGCCTATTTGCATCTATCTTTCTGTCAGTTTGAATGGTGAAGTTTCAGAGGAGTGAGATGTGGTCATTTTCAAGCACTGGAGGAGGATTGTGTTCCCACCAGTTTTTTTCATGGGGCAAATCCAGGTTTTTGCAAATTACCCAGTGAATATATTATTCAGCTCTATCATGCCTGTTGAGATACTCTGTAGGCGCTAGAAGACTGCACTTGGAGACAACATGATCAATGGTTTTATTTTGTTGTTGACATACACGACATGTTGGGCTACTGCCGTTCTTTAATATGTTGGCCTGGTAGTTCCTTGTTGGTAGGCATTGATCTTGAGCTGCTATGATAAATCCTTCTGTTTCAGATTTTATTATTATTATTATTCAGTAGTTTTATTTTTATAGCGTGCTTTCACTTCACTACCGAGCGCAGCTCTGTGTGCCTTGGGTATGTGCTGTGATTTGTTGTGATGCTCTGATGGTTATTGTATGGAAAGTGTTCTGCGTAGGATGTGTGCAGTGCCTAGTAGTGCAATTTTCTGTATGTTATATGTGTTTGTAAGTCCTGGTGTTTTTGTTATGTATTTGTCTGAATATTTTTTTATCATGCCTAATGCGCCTACTATGATAGGAATTGTTTCTGTTTTCAGGTTCCACATTCTAGTTACCTCTATTTCCAGGTCTTTGTATTTTGAGAGTTTCTCCATTTCTTTTAGAGACACGTTGTCATCTGCCGGTATTGATACATCAATTAGAAAGCATTTTTTTTCTTCATGATCTCTGACAACTATATCTGGTCTATTGGCCTTAATTTCTCTATCTGTGTGTATCGGCATATCCCAGAGTATGGTTGCTTTCTCGTTTTCTGTGACCTTTTCTGGTGTGTGCCTATACCATCTTTTTTCTATTGTTATTCCATAATGTTGGCATAGCTTCCAATGTATGTAGGTTCCAACTCTGTCATGTCTGTGAATATATTCCTTCTTAGCCAGGACTGGGCAGCTAGAGATAATATGATTTATTGTTTCTTGTCCATCTCCACATATTCTGCAGTTACTTGTAATATTTCTTTTCATTACATGTTTTTGGTAATTTCTGGTGGGGAGGCTTTGGTCTTGTGCTGCAATTAAAAATCCCTCTGTTTCTGCTTTGAGTCCTGAGCTTCTCAACCATTGCTGGGATTTTTCTTTGTCTATTTCTTTTGCGTTTAGTTTAGTGCAGTATTTACCATGAAGGGGCTTTTCTTGCCATCGTTTTATCATGGCTCGTTGCTGTTCTATTTTTAGTTTGGATTTCATTTGTTTTATAGCTTTTGTTGTTTCTTCATCATCTTCTTCTTCTTCTTTGTGTTTATTAGGTGGTATGATTTCTTGTTTGTATTTGTCAGCTTCCTTAAATACTGAGAACAGTTTTTTGTTTTGCTCGTGTTTTGCTGCTATCTGGATCAGTTTTCCTTCCTTCTGAAGTAGGTATTTTTGCAGTCCTATGGTGGTTATTTTATAGTAGTTTTCCAGCTGTATAAGGCCTCTACCACCTTCTATACGTTGTATATATAGTCTTTCTATGTCAGATTTTGGGTGATGCATCCTAGATCCTGTCAGTATTTTTCTTGTTTTCCTATCTATTTTGGACAGTTCATTTCGTGTCCAGTTAAGGATATTGTAGCTGTATTGTATTATTATTATTATTATTATTATTATTATTATTATTATTATTATTATGTTATTATTATTATTATTATTATTATTATTATTATTACTGTTATTATTATTATTATTACTGTTATTATTATTATTATTATTATTATTATTATTATTATTATTATTATTATTATTATTATTATTATTATTATTATTATTATTAATATTATTAAGGCGGTGATCTGGCAGCATCGATTGCATGCGGGGCAAAATACTTAGCGGCATTTCTTTCGTGTTTATGTTCTGCGTTCAAATTCTACCGAGGTTGACATAGCCTTTCATCCTTTCCGGAGTCGATAAAATAGGTACCAGTTGGGTACTGAGGGCCGATGTAATCGACTTCGTCGTCTCTCCGAAATTGCTGGACTTAAGCCAAAATTTGAAATCATCATTATCATTATCATTATTATTATTATTATTATTATTATTATTATTATTATTATTATTATTATTATTATATGGTTGACTTTTGTTTTGTACAAGTTAACTCCAAATCACATTCAGAGACCTCAAGAGATAACAAGTTAGAAGTTGAAGCTGGTATTATGACTGGAGTGCCTTATTTTTAGTTTTGCACAGAATATTGTTCTAGAGAACGTCTGTCAAAACAAAAGAAAATTAGAAGTTTATTTTAAAGTAATCAATATTTATAAAGCTGAAATGCAAAACATTTTGGCAAGGGAACGGTTTCAGGGCCGGTAGATGGGGTCAGATTAGCTCCAAAACTTACAGAGACATGTAAAAAGAGGCGAGGAAGCTACTGGACTAGGCTAGAAACCCATATCTCAAAAGCTGTGGTTACTAGGGCAACAAAACCCACACTTTGACAAGTGTTTGTCGTTTCTCTCTTTCCGATATCACCCTGTCTTCCTCGATCTCTCTCTTTCCTTCCTTCCCTTCACTTTCTCTCTATAACGACGTTTGACTGCTTCGTCTCTCTGTCACTCTTTCTCCCATCACCTCTTTCACTGTACGTCTGTCTGTATCTATAGAAAGAAAGCGTTGACAGCCGCAAAAGTTTAAATATTCCTGCCACAGGTCTTTTAGAACGGTGAATTATTATCGCCCACCACTACCTCACAATCATAACAAATATTATTAATCAGATATATTGTGTTAATTTATATATATATATATATATATATATATATATATATATATATATATATATATATATATAAATATATATATATAATGTGTATACATATATATATATATGTGTATATATATTTAATCTCTATATTATAAATCTGAAATGCGACAAAAGTTTGTTTGTCTGGTTTTGGCATTGGAATGGGTTAAGTGGCACTAAATACGGTCGGATTCGCTCCAAAATGTACAGGAACATGTAAAAAGAGGTGAAGATGTGAGTGGGCTTGGTTAGAAATCCCTAACTCAAAAGCCGTGGTTACTAGGGGCACAAAACCCACACTTCGACAAGTGTATACGTTTCTCACTTTCTCATATCTGCCTCTCTTCCTCCGTCTCTCTCTCCTTCCTCCGTCTCTCTCTCCTTCCTCCTTACCTTCACTTTCTCTCTACAACGACCTCCCTCGCCACCTTCGCCAGCTCTGTCACTCTTTCTTCCACATCATCTCTCTCTCTCTTTCTCTCTCTCTGTACGTCTGTCTGCACTTTCTCTCTATAACATTCTCTCTACGCATATCTGCCTGTCTTCCCCCGTCCTTCTCTCGTTCTTTCCTTCCCTTCACTTTCTCTCTATAATGACTTTTGACAGTTTCCACTATCTTTCCTTCGCCACCTTCACCAGCACTGCCACTCTTTCGCCCACATCCTCTCTCTCTCTCTCTCTTTCTGTACGTCTGTCTGCATTTTCTCTCTATAACGACGTTTGACAGCTTCGCCGTCTCTCTGTCAATCTTTCTGCAACAACTTCTCTCACTGTACTTCTGTCTATATCTATAGAGCGAAAAGCGTGACAGTAGCAACAGTTTAAATATTCCCGTCTTTTAGAACGGTGAATTATTATCGCCTACCACTACCGCACAATCATAACAGATATTATTAATAAGATATATTGTGTTAATTATATATATATATGTGTGTGTATATGAATATATATATAATGTATATATATGTATATATATATATATATATAATATATATATAATATATATATATATATATGTGTGTGTGTGTGTGTATATATATATATATAAAGTGTATATATAATGCGTATATATGTACATATTTAATGCTTATGTATTTTTTTTTTTTTTTTGTACTTGTTTCAGTCATTTGACTGCGGCCATGCTGGAGCACCGCCTTTAGAGTGGTGAAAGAGTACAGCAGGGATCACCACATCCCGCCGGAGCCTCGTGGAGCTTTTAGGTGTTTTTTTCGCTCAATAAACACACACAACGCCTGGTCTGGGAATCGAAACCGCGATCCTCCGACCGCAAGTCCGCTGCCCTAACCACTAGGCCATTGCGCCTCCACGTGCATATGTAATCGGATTCAGCTGAAAATATGCACACCTATGTTAGAATTGCTAGCGAGTTTGCATGGCAAATTTCAGTTTTCCCAATTGAAAGGCATCTCCTCTAGAGCAAAATTCCTCATCTTTTAAAATGTGGCCCGCTTAGACCCAAATGAAATCGGGTTATAATACCGAAACAAGTGAAACAATAATAAACTATTTTAATCCTGAGCAAGGCCGGGTATATCTGTCTAATCTAGAAAATGAAGAAGGCGAACGTTGATACAAATTGGATTTCTATGTAAAAAGGGGTCTAAATGGGGCTGGAAGGGAATTAAAATTTACAGGAGGGGGTAACTTAAGGTGGTAAATTGATTGGGAGACTTTTATGGCGGTACAGTAGTTGCTTTGCTGTGAAAACGGGGATTTTATTGACTTTTGGGGACACTTGGGGGTCTAGATCGGACACTTTTTGCCCGATTTCAATCAAATGTTCAACATGGCAAAGTGGAAGCGGATTTGTAATTTAAGCGCGGAAATCTAATTTTTTATAAATGGCAGAGAGATAGATCGAGAAAGATAGAGAGTAAGAGAAAGTGAGGGAGAGTCAGAGAGAAAGGAAGAGTAAGAGAGTGGGAAAATGAGAAAGGAGAGAGAAACAAAGAGGGAGAATGTGGCGATAAGAAACAGAAAGTAACAACCACAACCTCATCCGCGCGTAGAGCGGGTCACCTTAAGCTAGTCTATATATATAAAAGAGACTTTGGGTCAAAATTGCTTCATCAGTGGTTGGCGGCCAGACCAGTGGTCGGATCGAGCTGATAATTGACACAGGCATAGAAGGCCTGATGAGGCAGAGAGTTACGTAGTTTAAAGCTCGCCATCTGGAAAGATGCGGTTGCTATGGTGAGAAGAGTGAATTTTTATCGATTCAAGGGGCCTCTAAGCCCCTCCAGATTGGTGCGATTGGCATCTAATCAATATCTATAAATCTGAAATGCAGTTTGTTTGTTTGTCTAGTTTGGGCATTGGAACGGGTTAGAGGCAACTAGATCCCGTCGGATTGACTCCAAAATTTATACGGACATGTAAAGTGAGGTGAGGATGTGAGTGGGCTCGGTTAGAAATCCCTATCTTAAAAGGTGTGGTTACTAGGGCAAAAAACGCACACTTTGACAAGTTTTCTCTCATTCTCTTATCTGCCTGTCTTCCTCCGTCTCTCTCTCTTTCCTCTCTTCCCACCAATTTCTCTCTATAACGTCGTTTGACAGTGTCTACAATCTTTCCCCCACCGCCTTCACTCTTTCTTCCACATCTCTCTCTCTCTCTCTCTCTCTCTACATCTGTCTGCATTAATAGAGAGAATTATTATCGCCACCACCACTACCACACAATCATGAGAACACATATTATGAATCAGATATTTATTGAGTTGATTTATATATATGTGTGTGTGTGTGTGTGTGTGTTCTATATATAAATATGCATATATAATGTATATATACAAAGTGTATATATCTGTATATATATATATATATATATAAATATATATTTGTTGAAATGGAAAGATGAATTTTCTTGTTACAGATTATTCAAAAGTTTAACCGATACCTGGGTAGCAAAAATCACAGCAGAAAAAAACACGGTTGGAGATAAGACCATTTGGTGTTGCAACCGTGCGTTGGTGCGGATAATTGAAGTTTAATATAATTAGTGAATGGAAGAAATGGAGTTGAACGAAGATTGTACAGAATTCCTTTTATTACATTCTACACATGTTTCAAAGGCCACAATTTTCCAAATTCTGATTAAATAAGGATACCATATTGCAGCTTTCTCTTCAGGAAAAACCAGGAATTACGTTGTCAGAACAAAACAAAACAATTCGAACGAGGACGCTCCAGGGAGCGTCCTCGTCCGAATTGCTTTGCTGCGCCTCTGTTTTGTTTTGTTCTGACAACGTAATTCCTGGTTTTTCCTGAAGAGAAAGCTGCAATATGGTACCCTTATTTAATCAGAATTTGGAAAATTGTGGCCTTTGAAACATGTATAGAATGTAATAAAAGGAATTCTGTACAATCTTCGTTCAACTCCATTTCTTCCATTCACTAATTATATAAATATATATATATATATAATTTGTATACATTTGTATATATAATGCGTACAGACACACACACACACACACATATATATATATAATGCGTATATATGTGCATATATATATATATATATATATATATATATATATATATATAATATATATATAATATATATATATATATATATATATAATGTGTGCATTATGTGGTCGGTTGAGTTGAAAATATGCACACCTATGTTAAAAGTGCTGGCGAGTTTGCATGGCAACTAGTTTTTCCTCAAATGAAATGCGTGACCTCTAGGACAAAATTCCTCATCCTATAAAATGTGGCCCGAGTAGACCCGAATGAAATCGGGTTATATTAACCAAAATGTGAAAAGGGGTCTAAATGGGGCTGGAAGGGGATTAAAATTTACAGGAGCAGGTGTTTAGGAATTCTCTGTTACTTCAAGCTAAAAAAATTGCGCCAGCCTTTAAATCTTCAATGTGTTGCCGTCCATGATGAAGAAGTTTTGAATGCTTGCCATGATGAGTCACTTCAAAACTTGGTGTTTAGGAATTTTCTTTTACATCAAGTTCAAAATTTTACGCCAGCCGTTAAACCTCCACTACGTTGGTGACCGTCGTTAAGAAATGCCAGCCATGGCGACTCTACTATCCTCAGATTCTATCCCTTCAAACTTTGGTTTCCAATATTTTATTATTTTTATTCAGCTCGCAAGTCCGTCTGTCCCTTTTAAATGTTAGTGTTTTGCTGTCTGCCTTGAAGCAGACCTTTCCGTTGTCACTGCCTGATATTTATGATTGATGTTACAAAATATTCTCTTTCTCAACTTACTCAAGATCTTTTGTTGTTTATAAATGGGAGAGAGAGAGATAGAGAAAGATAGAGAGTAAGAGAAGGCGAGGGAGAGTCCGAGAGAAAGGAAGAGTAAGAGAGTGGGAAAGTGAGAGAGAAAGGAGAGAGAAATAAGGAGAGAGAATGTGGTGATAAAAAACAGAAAGGAAGCAACAGAATGTAACAACCACACCCTTACCCGCGCGTAGAGTGGATCACCTTAAGCTAGTCTAATCTATAAAATGAAGAAGGCGAACGCTGATACAAATTGGATTTTTATGTAAAAAGGGGTATAAATGGTACTGGAAGGGGATTAAAATTTACAGGAGTGGGGTAACTTGAGGTTAGAAATTGATTGGGAGATTTTTAGGGCGGTACAGTGGTTGCTTTGCTGTGAAAACGGGGATTTTATTGATTTTTGGGGACACTTGGGGATTTAGATCGGACACTTTTTGCCCGATTTCAATCAAATTTTCAACATGGCAAAGTAGAAGCGGATTTGTAATTTAAGCGCGGAAAATGCGTTCGAAATTTTGAAAATTAAGGCAAGATTTTTTAAGTTGAAAAAAAATTTCTCATTTTTATGTATTTTTGCCTTTTATTTTTTATTGTTTACAGTTTTCATTTTTTCTGAAAGAAATTTAGAGCTGCGCGTAGCCCGTGTTTAGAGCTTTCATTTGCATGGTCAGTCGTCGAAAAATTCCCAAAATAAGTACTAAATTTAACAAAGAAATCATTTTTTCCTTATTTTTATTCGCTCAAATAGTGGCACGTACAAAAGGCAAGTGTGCTTTCCGTTCTCACTGCCTGGTATTTCCTGATATTTATGATCGATCTTTCAAAATATTTTCTTTCTCAACTTACTCAAGATCTTTTGTTTTTTATAAATGTTTTTTTTAGGATTGCATAGACAATATTTTTCTTAGGATATGAGCAGTTCCAATGTAACTGACTTAGCCCCTTCCTCGAAACTGCTGGCCTTGTGCCAAAATTTGAAACCTTTATTATTATTATTATTATTATCATCGTCATCATCGTCATCAAGGAGCGAGCTGGCAGATTCGCTAACATGCTGAACGAAATGCTTAGCGGTATTTCGCCAGTCACTACGTTCTGAGTTCAAATTCCACCGAGATCGACTTTGCCTTTCATCCTTTCGCAGTCGATAAATTAAGTACCATTTGCGTACTGAGATCGATCTAATCGACTGCCCCCTCCCCCAAAACTTCGAGCCTTGTGCCTAGAGTAGGAATTATTATTATCATTATTATTATAATTATTATTATAATTATTATTATTATTATTATTATTATTATTATTATTATTATTATTATTATTATTATTATTATTATTATCATTATTATCATCATCATCGTCTGCCGTTACGTTCTGAGTTCAAATTCCGCCGAGGTCGACTTTGCCTTTCATCGTTTCGGGGTCGATTAAATAAGTACCAGTTACGCACTGGAGGACGATATAATCGACTTAATCCGTTTGTCTGTCCTTGTTTGTCCTTTCTGTGTGTAGCCCCTTGTGGGTAGTAAAGAAATAGGCATTTCGCCGCTCTTTACATTCTGAGTTCAAATTCCATCGAAGTCGACTGTACCTTTCATACTTTCGGGGTCAATAAAATAAATACCAGTTGAACACTGTGGTTGATGTAATCGACTTAACCACTTCCCAGAAAATTTTAAAACCATTATTTTTACTAAGGCGGCGAGCTGACAGAATCGTTAGCACGCTGGATGAAATGCTTGGCGTTATTTCGTTCATTGATACGTTCTGAGTTGAAATTCCACCGAGGTGGACTTTGCCTTTCATCCTTTCGGGGGTCGATAAATTAATTACTTGTGATGTAATCGACTCATCCCCTTCCCCAAAGTTGCTGTCCTTGTGGCAAAATTTGAAATCATTATTTATTATCATCATCATCATTATTATTATTATTATTATTATTATTATTATTATCATTATTATTATCATTATTATTATTATTATTATTATTATTATCAATGAAAATTTGATATGCTATTTATATTCATTATGAATGAGAATGAAACATATTGTAAAAATATATCATATACTAGTTGTACCTATATCAAGTGTGTTGGAAGTTTTTAAACTAATGGCTAGTATTTGAAATCTGAAATCTCCGTGTACGATCTGTATGGCGGGTTAGATGATAAATGACTGGCAGAAATATTAGAAGCTCTGATATCTAAATGGGTCTTTGGAGCAAAGATGATTTATTTGTAGCAAAGAAGATACTGCTGGAAGGTTACGTTTCTGTTTTCTTTTGTTGAACAACTTGTAGGAGGTTAAGCTGGCTGTTAGACTATAATATTTCATTCTCTTCCATCTTAAAATGGTTTTATATTTGTCTTCGTACACATGTTTCATTGACTGAGAATTTCGATGAAAAAAATACGTTTGTATTAATTCCATAGTATTTTGTTTTTTCTTTAATTGAGGTTTTTTGGAAGTGTAAATGAACGTGTTTACATAATTTCAGATGCTGATAGAGTTAAAGAAATTCCCAGGGAAAAAAAATGATGGATAAATAGAAAAGAATTTCTGTTGAGAATAAAGAAAAATAAAATTGAATTGAAGTTCTGGAAATTTCTTTCGTTAACTGGGAAATTCAGTTAAATTAAACCATAAAAAATTTAGACAAGATTTACAAAAGCTTACAGATTTTAGCTTGAACTATTTCCAAGAATAAGAAATAATATGTAGAGTAAACAATATATATTTTTTAGTTTCAAGTTTACATAAGGCATGAAAAAGGAGTAAAATGGGTTTGGAGATAAGGTTAAAAAATGAGGACAAGAAAAATAGCAAGAAGAATAAAAAGAAGATTAGGATCGAATGTCTGGCTGAACTGCTGTAAAGAGAGTGCTTATTAGGAACAGCAAGGATTCTGAGGGAGGTTTTAGACATCTAAGGTTGAAAAGAACAGCTGGTTGTTTTAACTAAAGCAAAGTCGAGAACAAAGCTGTGATAACAAAATAATAATGGTAACAGTATTAGCAGCAGCACTCTATAACACTGTAGTCTGAGATCACCTTTATAGATGCAATGAGGTTTTAGTGAAGGTGTTCTCAGATTTTACTGTTTTGCCTGTCTTACAATTTTAACAGTTAATTGATATAATATGATAAGGACATTAAGTACATTTAGTTGCTTAAAACGAATTTATATTGCTGATTTTTTTATGTTGGTACAAGACCACACATTTGGATAGGAGGTGAATAGTCAATTTAACTGACCTAAATTTCACTGGTTAGATGAAAGCAAACTTGACTCCAGCAAAGCTTGAACTCAGAATGTAGTACCATGAAACTGAATAAAGTTTTTAGTTTAGTTCTTTACAATCCCTAGCATCATTACTGCATTCAATAAAATTGAAAATAATACTTAGTATTTTAGCTTTCGTAGATATAACTAACTCCAAGAAGTTAAATCTGTGAATGTGACACAGCTTATATATATATATATATATATATATATATATATATATATATATATATATATATATATATATATATATATATAAAATATATATATATATACATGTGTAAATGTAAACACCCCTCTTCCCTTCGTATATATAGTTATTTATATATATATATTTATATATCAATGTAATGTAAATAAAAAGTAACATTAAAACGACTGGGAAATAACAGTACGATGAATAAGGTGTTAGTTTAATGTTTAAATGGATGGAAAAGAATTTCTTTGAGATTCAGATGTATATTCTATATTATGGAGCTGCTGGGAGAGGTGCTTGTACAGAATGAAGACCTTTGTTCCCAGTTTGCAGAAAAAAGTGGAGCATGGAAATACTAATAGGGGAGGTTGTTTAATGAAGAGACTATATGGGAAAAAGGGAGAGAGAGAAATGGGGAAGGCAAACTAATTCCAAATTGGGAACTTATTACATGTAATGTTTATCGACAACTTACCGCCAACTTTGTTATTTCACTTAAACACTAACAAAACCTTGCAAAAGATCTAATGATGCAATAAAATAAAATGTTCGCTTCAAATGTCGAAAGATTTGTCTGTAGTGAATTTGAACTCGCTAACCATGTTCAATAGCTTATCGATTCGACTCTTTTTCTTCTTATATGGAAAACAATTGAGTATGTACAGCATATTGTAGAGACAGGATAGTAACTAATTAAGTTGTCTAATATAAGCGTTTACACAATATGAATATTGAATACAAAAACGATTATGAAAACTGTGTTTTAGTTATCCACCTCACTCCTTCTCACCACACACACAAAAAGAAAGGATCAAAGGCAAAGTTGACCTCAGTGAAACTCTGAGTTTAGGTTGTAAAGAACCAGACTAAATCCCGATCGAATTCCATCTAACATTTAAATGGTGCTGCCATTTCGTCTCCTTTCTTTCCTATAAACAATAAAAGTAAAAAAATAATGGAGTAAAACAATAACAAAGTATAAATAATAACAAGGAAATAAAGCAGCACTTTTCTCCCTGGGAAATACAGAACTCCATATCTTTCCAATTTTCAAACGAGAATTATAGATGAGAAATTCAGTGAGTCTGTGCCTCTTATACTGTTACAAACACTTGTCACTGTCTCTCCCTATGTAGTTGTACGTATTACCACATCTCTGTAAAATTGACTAGTACTTGCTAGCTGTCATTCTAATCTTGAGATATATTAGCTCGGTTAAGTAAATTTGCTTGAGATATACTATGTAAATATAAAAAGAAAAAAGCTTCTGTTGTACACAATAGATTATTAGAAGTATAACCATTACAAGATATAACAAATATCTTATTATCAGCATTAACATAACTATCCCATACTTCCAAATCGTACGTTAAATTCCGTTAACCTTTAACGCTTGAGTGTCATTTCTGCGAGTCAAGAGACTAACATATTATATCTCATAAATTCTTTTTCTCTTCATCACTCTCGCTGGCATATGAGACAGCAGTTTAAATATTTTCGTGTCAAAAAAGTGTTATACAACAAATATGCTACTCTGATCAAAGATCGTCAAGATTTTGATGACACAAAGAAAACTAAATTTGTCGAAAATTACGGAAAAAAACCCCCCGTTAAAAGTAGAATCAAACTGAAATGTCATTTCAGTGCAGGAAAATAGTACGACAGTTAAATTTAGAGAAAGGAAATATAATAATTTATAATAGTTGTTAGTAAGGGAGTGTTTCATCAAAGGAAGAATTAGGATTGGGTGTCTTTAAAAAAAATACTTGTCACCGAAGAAAAATATAATGAGTAACTCAGAAGACGATCATTACTGGAACTTCCAGTCTAAACACGATAAAGTACTTGAACCTGTCAGGCAAATTGGTAAACCAAGTGTTGGGTAGTTAAAGAGAATTCCAAAGTAAACCACTCTTTTAAGGTACAGTTTAGATAATTTCATTTTCTGTACTGAAGCAGAAGTTCACTTCCAAAGAACTATGGCTCTCTTCGTTTATTAGGAGTAGAAACTATTTAAAATATTGTGTTTTCTGTAAAAACACAATTGATACGTCTTATGCTATTAAAATTTTCCTAGAAATCTTAGAACAAAACCTGTCTTAAAACACATTTTTTTCTAAATTTGCCTCCTCAGAAATTCTATTTTTAACCGTTAAATACTTTACGGTTATAAAGTAGTAGGCGGCCACCATCGGAAGAGGAAAGTAGGGGTTGTGTTTGTTTGATGATGTTCGGTAGCTACAGAGCTGAAAAAGTCAATAATTCATGAAATAGAGGGCAGTTCTGTTGTGTTATATTTCTCTGAACTGGGGGTGTATGTAATGTAATCGACACTTATAACGATGAAGAATATGTTTTAAAAGTCCTTATTTTACTTTTTATCTGGTTACATATTTTTCTTTAGAATCTCATCAAATAAATAATTTTGCTAGTTTATTGCTTCTACTTACTGTTTCAATCCCACGTGGTATCTGTTGGCTTAATAGATAATAACTTAGCATAACTCTGGAGCATATAAGTAAAAACAAAGGGAATGGATCTCCTTTGGTTTCGACGATGAGTATGCCGGTTATTGAATCAACTGAACTACCTGCTCATTGTAATAACGAGTAAGTGGCTGAGTAATTCCGCAGACACTTGTGTCCATAACGTAATGTTAAAATTAAATCAACGTGACACACTGTGTGATAGATGGCTCCTTGAATGACAGATATAGTTCATCCAATGGAAATTTATACTGGTTTCATCTACCTAATTTCAGTCACAAAGTTTGACTTAACCCGGGATTGTGGTAGAAGAGTTTTACTCAAGATGCCATGTAAAAAGATCGAACTAGAGATTTCAAAATTGCAAAGCGAACCTTTTACCCACTTGGTATTGCTTGCATTCACTTCGATCATGAGACACGCGCGCGCGTATACAGTGAGCTGCAGGAATCTAGGGTGGGATTTGAACTCAGAAATTGAAGAGACAAAACTAAATACTCTTCAACACTATCCCTTCATCACCATAACGTAATTAAGAATGAAATGTAGCATTTTAAATATTTAGATTTTAGAATCATGTTAAAATTTTGGCACAAGGCCAGCAGTTTTGGAGGGGAGGGTAAGTCAATTACATCGACTCCAGTAGTTGTCTAAGACTTATTTTATCGACCCCGAAAAGATGATGGGTAAAATCGACCTTGGCAGAATTTGAGCTCAGAACATAAAGAAGGACGAAATGCCGTTTAGCATTTCGTCTTATGTAATAACGGCGTTGCCAGCCCGCCGCCTTAGGTTATGTTAAAATAATAATTTCTTTGTTATGACATCAGCAAAATGTCCGGTTAGGCCCGGCACAAGAAGCTCCTAAATTGCTTGCTCATGAACTCCTTCCATTTCTCATCTATTGGATGTGAAATAGCTTAATTGCTGCTTGAATCGGTAGAGGTAACTCTAACAGATATTCTCCCGACTCAGATATACTTTAGGATTCAATTATACTTCTCACATTTTCTCCTTTTGTACATTATTAACCATTTCACTAACACTTCTAACAATGTGCTCTCTTTAACTCATTAACTTAGCTTAGTCATACATCATTCACAGGAAACTAGACATCTCACACTAGATGTACACTACTTACATATGTATAAATACTCTGAAAGCATCCTCCAGTAAAGACACAACAATATAATCTTCTTTATCAACACTCGGGCACAATCGCTGTACCTATCGAGGAAACAGATTTTCACTACACATCGTCTACCTTTGAAAATACATAAATGAATAGTTAAACACCTCAAAGTCATTACAGATGCTCGGTGACATATTCTCTTATAATCTCTCATTGTAACCTTGCATATAATTCCATTGCTAATACTGCATCTCAAATACAAGGTTTTCATTCGTAGGCCAGAAACACTTTAGGTTTAATTAATTCTATAAAGTTAAAAGGTAACTCACATTGGAGAAAAATTTTGCATATAAAGTGAATCGTCGCCTCTGCTACATATACAACTATTCTAAAATTACCTCTGATAAAAAGACCATCAAATAGACTGCCGGAAGCATTGTCCCACACAAGCACCGTTTCTTCTCACTGTATTTTTGTATTTCTTCTGAAATAGCTTTTTCTCCACTGAAATACGAAACCTCTTGCCACCTTAAATGATGTCCACCCGTCTTCATCGTACCTTCAGTGGCTCATTCTTAAGGTCTTTGAGGGAAAATATTTAAAAACAAACAATAAAAAAAGAGCATTACTCATTCCATTCTTACCATGACTACAACCCTTTCGAATTCCCTCTCTTTCTTGCATTTTTTTTTTTATAAGATTTAACTTACAGAAATCCAAACTAAACATCAACCAACGCATCGACCTCAGCAGATTGAGGGGTCCTGCAGAGATCATGGACGCCGCGATAATAAAGAAAAATATTATTTCCTCCGGTGATATTTAGTACCATAAAATTACCTGGGAATTGGCGAGGATTTATTTTATAGTATGGCGTATGACTGTTATGAAGTAGCTCTGGATACAATAACATCTACTAGAGTAAAGAAAACTTATTTAAAAAAGCAGAGAAAAAAAAGCGACTATTGCGCGCTTGCACCTGGGGTGATTACAGCCACAAGACAGTGACGTCATGTCTATCAATTATTTATCAGTTATTTTTCTATTTCAAGGTTCCTGCTTAGAATTATTGCCGTACATACATACATACATGCATACATGATACAATGTATATATATATATATAATATATATATATATATATATATATATATATAATATATATATATATATATATATATATATATATATATATATATATATATATATATATCTCAACAGCTTGCACAGGGGGATATTTCCTATATCATTAGTCGTTTGAGGATCACAATTTTCAGTACCTTGCATCAGTATCGCTCGCTCCAGCAGTGTCGCGCACTATCGATGCTACCAAGGAATGTTCGAGATTCTTTTGGCTCATATCATAGTATACTCACTCCTAATCTTATCCATGTTACTGCCAGATCAACAACGCAGCGATAATCTGTTTTACCACTCACTGAAGATTTGGACATCGCTCTCAGCTTTGGTCTTTCATCCCCACTCTCTCTCACTCATTCTCTCTTTCTCTCTCTCTCTCTCTCTCTCACACACACACACGCACACTCGCCTCGCGCACGCATAAGCACATATATACAGTCGCTTACTCATGTACGGATTTCGGTAATTGCAACCGCGCTGTGTACTGTCTTCAAGAAATTTAGACGATCATATTGACCACAGGTCTTACGCCGGGTCTTTTTATCGAAATACTGAGTGACGACATAACACAATATCGGTTTTAATCAGTTTTTAACATATGCATGGTATCAGCTGAACAAAATAAATTCAGACTCTACTGTATGACATTGAGTACTATTTGCTTCATTATTATATACACATGGGTGTATATGAGTACATCTACAGTAATGTTAAGCAAGTTTCGACATTCGCATGCACTCTCTTTTCATTGTTTGCAATGCTGATGAAAATCAATAAAATTAGCAAAATTGGAATTACTGTTCTGTGTAGAATTAAAGGGGCAAATATTTAATCTACGACGACTTAAATAGGAAAATGATATAGCTCTGTCCTTGTTTGCATGTGAACTGTAATATGAGCCAAAAGAATCTCGAACATTCCTTGGTAGCATCGATAGTGTGCAACACTGCTGGAGCGAGCGATACTGATGGCAATGGTCTTCTATATTTTACTGAATTCTTTCTACAAACCCCCTATGATTTGTTCCCGTTTGTGGAATGCTTGATTTCACTTTTCGCATACCAAAAACTAAATTTGTTGATCTGTGTTTGCCTGAAGTGTAAAGAAAATCCTTCTCCAATTTCTATCTAAAGTGGAATCGTCTAAGAAGATACATCCTTCAACTTTCTGGACAGCAAATTGTTCAATTGTTGCACTCTCAAAAATGACGTCACTAACCTACTGCGAGTAATTAACAAAGTTTTTGAACACCTCTCATCTATGGGTCTTTCACAACAGTAACCTGAAACTCTAAACAAAACCTTTGGTGTATCATACTCTCCAAGCAACTCTATTGATGGTTGTGAGACTCGGACAGTGTAACAATATTTAATGTATCAGCTCGATGGATTTCATCAAGCAAAACGGTGATCGATGTTGGTCTTGAAATAGGAAGACCATGTCTCACATCATGATGTACTGGCAAGAACAAAACCCACGACATTTCTGATAACTACGATAAGGACAAAGAATACCAGATTGAAATATGATCCTGTATAGAATGACATCATGAAAGGGGTATACCTAAGAAACGCTTTCGTTAACCCATCAAAGTAATGCATAACCTAACAACTGAGAAAACGTGGCTGAAGACAGTTAATAGTTGAAAGCATATACAAGGGGGTGCTGAACATTTCCTGGCTTTAAGGGTATAAAGAAAGGACCACTACAATAAGCGTGTGAATCTGAGAGGGAAATACGTTGAATAAAATCATGATCAACTGATCCTCCCGTATTTTCTTTTACCCAAAGCCAGGAACTGTTCAACGCCCCTCGTTGAAAAGAACACACACACACACACAAACGCACACAGGCATGCGTGCACACATAACCATACACACACACACACACCACACACACACGCACACTCGCCTCGCGCACGCATAAGCACATATATACAGTCGCTTACTCATGTACGGATTTCGGTAATTGCAACCGCGCTGTGTACTGTCTTCAAGAAATTTAGACGATCATATTGACCACAGGTCTTACGCCGGGTCTTTTTATCGAAATACTGAGTGACGACATAACACAATATCGGTTTTAATCAGTTTTTAACATATGCATGGTATCAGCTGAACAAAATAAATTCAGACTCTACTGTATGACATTGAGTACTATTTGCTTCATTATTATATACACATGGGTGTATATGAGTACATCTACAGTAATGTTAAGCAAGTTTCGACATTCGCATGCACTCTCTTTTCATTGTTTGCAATGCTGATGAAAATCAATAAAATTAGCAAAATTGGAATTACTGTTCTGTGTAGAATTAAAGGGGCAAATATTTAATCTACGACGACTTAAATAGGAAAATGATATAGCTCTGTCCTTGTTTGCATGTGAACTGTAATATGAGCCAAAAGAATCTCGAACATTCCTTGGTAGCATCGATAGTGTGCAACACTGCTGGAGCGAGCGATACTGATGGCAATGGTCTTCTATATTTTACTGAATTCTTTCTACAAACCCCCTATGATTTGTTCCCGTTTGTGGAATGCTTGATTTCACTTTTCGCATACCAAAAACTAAATTTGTTGATCTGTGTTTGCCTGAAGTGTAAAGAAAATCCTTCTCCAATTTCTATCTAAAGTGGAATCGTCTAAGAAGATACATCCTTCAACTTTCTGGACAGCAAATTGTTCAATTGTTGCACTCTCAAAAATGACGTCACTAACCTACTGCGAGTAATTAACAAAGTTTTTGAACACCTCTCATCTATGGGTCTTTCACAACAGTAACCTGAAACTCTAAACAAAACCTTTGGTGTATCATACTCTCCAAGCAACTCTATTGATGGTTGTGAGACTCGGACAGTGTAACAATATTTAATGTATCAGCTCGATGGATTTCATCAAGCAAAACGGTGATCGATGTTGGTCTTGAAATAGGAAGACCATGTCTCACATCATGATGTACTGGCAAGAACAAAACCCACGACATTTCTGATAACTACGATAAGGACAAAGAATACCAGATTGAAATATGATCCTGTATAGAATGACATCATGAAAGGGGTATACCTAAGAAACGCTTTCGTTAACCCATCAAAGTAATGCATAACCTAACAACTGAGAAAACGTGGCTGAAGACAGTTAATAGTTGAAAGCATATACAAGGGGGTGCTGAACATTTCCTGGCTTTAAGGGTATAAGAAAGGACCACTACAATAAGCGTGTGAATCTGAGAGGGAAATACGTTGAATAAAATCATGATCAACTGATCCTCCCGTATTTTCTTTTACCCAAAGCCAGGAACTGTTCAACGCCCCTCGTTGAAAAGAACACACACACACACACAAACGCACACAGGCATGCGTGCACACATAACCATACACACACACACACACACACACACACACATACATTGAAGACGATCAACTTGCAGAGTTGTCAGAGTGTTAGATAGAATGCTTTGTACTATTTGTAACGCCCAAGTCAATGACCGCTTTATTTGTTTCTGCAGAAACTTCATCTATTCCATAAAATACTTATTATATGTGGCGAGCTGGAAAACTACCTAATTATTTTAGGGAACACTTGTTGGAGGTACATCATTGAATTATTCAGGCCTCTAGTCAGTCATTACAATTCTCCAGGCCATAGCTCTCTGCATGTTGACGATTATGGAACTTTACGCCAATAGTGATTTCTTGTTCTCCGATTGCATCGTGAACAGCAATTTTCCATTTAAGCACAGCTAGCTTGGCGGCCTTCCCCCTGAAAACACTGTTCTCTTTCCATTAAATTCCTTGCACACAATGAAAATTTCCCTTGCATCTCACATCCTGTTTCCAGTCACACACACACACACACACACACACGCATACACGCCCGTATCCCCCACATGCACCCACAAAGAATACCGCCAACAATACTAACACACACATCTATATACTATATAGCTACCACACAGGCATGTATTATTGCACTCTGTTCACATAGCATACATTGCACAAAAGGACCTCATTCACTTATGTTACTCACTCATATACAAATACTCACACCTACTTCTACACTAGTTGACTCTTACATTAAGGGCTTACGTACGTCTATTTCACTTGCCTTCCTAATTTCTAACTCGTTTGTTGTAAAAATGCTATTCTCAACACTTCCGCGCCCTATTCTCTTACGTTCTGTCATTCACTATGCTGCGTGGCTAAAATCAACACCAGCTTACATTTAACATTCTTCTTATTTCCGTTTCTCCTTTTTTATCTTGACGACGGATCACAGTCCGAAGCGTCGAATTCACCTCTGTTTCTTCTTCACAGCGTAATTATATTGAAGTTGTTTACTGTGCTGTTTTTTGCTAATCTTGTTTTTCTTGTGATTCTACATGGCAGTGGTTAGGGCAGCGGACTCGCGGTCGTAGGATCGCGGTTTCGATTCCCAGACCGGGCGTTGTGTGTGTTTATTGAGCAAAACACCTAAAAGCTCCACGAGGTTCCGACAGGGGCTGGTGATCCCTGCTGTTAAAAACAAATGGCGGTGCCCCAGCATGGCCACAGCTTGTGAGCTGAAACTAAATAAAATAAAATTAAATAAAATATATATGATGTGTGTGCGTTAGAGAGATGAGAGAGAGAGAGTGTGTGTGTGAGAGAGAGAGAGAGAGAGAAAGTGTGTGTGTGTGTTTGTTTGCGCGCGCGCACGTGGGTGTGTATGTATTCCTTAAGAGCACTATTGCTTCCAAAACCTTTTAGAGAGAACTGAATATGGTCCCCATGACCTTTAAATGATCAGATTGAAAATGTTAAGTTTTTTAGATAAGAACTAATAATGGGGATAACTTGGAAAGATAAATAAACACATAAATGCACTATTTCCTCCAAATGAGAACTTTTAAATCCGTGCTAGACTGTCGTATTATGAATTGGACGAAAGATAAGTATAAGACTGAATACAAATGCCCCTCTATTGCAGGTCATAATTTCAGATAATCTTGTACCTGTTTCGGACAGACAGCTACGTGATCTGAGCTAGTATAGTGTACAAATCTTCCCGAAATTACTATGTAACGCTAGCAGTAGATTTCAACTCTTAATCTTAGAGAAGATAGCCTATTATCTTATCGACACTGTCAACTAATTTCTACAAGCTGAGGAGGTAAGTTGTATGTGAGCTATGGATGATGATTCATTTTACTTAAACACATACAATCACAGCGATTGTATTCAGTCTTATACTTCTGTATATATGTATATATTGTATTCAGTGTTATACTTCTGTATATATGTATATATACATATAGATAGACAGACAAAGAGACAAACGAACAAGCAGACAGTTATATTAGCTTTATGTTACATCGAGATCCAAATCGTGACAGCGAAATTGCAGAGGGAGTTTAAAAGTCATGAACTTCTTTCAGAAAGTTACAATTGTCGTTATAGTCCCAACGATATATGAAAGATAATATGAAATATCCATTTGCAGAACAAGTATTCTGTCTTGTTGTATGACTATGAAACGTACAATTTTGCATGTATCTCGGGGAGATTATGTAAGTGATGTTGAAGAGTTAGTAAATAGAGTAAACATAAAAGCTCTTTGCAACGTGGTGGGCAGGCCACAGAGTTGTAACCGAGCTTGTCTTTCAAAGTGAACTTGTTAGCCAGTTAGCTGTACATGAGCCAGAGTAAGGTAATGATGGAATCATAACCAGATGAAAGAACATGCCTGACAGTCTTGTAAGAAATGCTGAAAGGAAACATGTATGTACACAATTCTAATTATCATGATTCTGCATTGCGTTTAACTGAGAGGAGACATTTATATAATAGTTGTGGTGAAAGCGGCAAATCATAAGCAAGGCTCAAAAACTCTTACCTGTAATTAAACGTAGACTAAATGTATCGACCGAATATTTTGCACCCCATGAACATTGTATTTCACAGAAGAATAATTCGGAAGCCCTGATATGGATTTCAACTGAATTTTGAGATCTACAGTGCAGAAATATCTCTGTTCAGTGTGTCAAAGAGAAGACCTCTATATAGACATTTTGGTTTACCTGACCTACTAGAAATCGCCTCCATATTTCCTTCAAATCGTACACTATTGTCTTGAATAAAGAAGGCTACATTAGACAAAGTAGTCTACAATGGCATCGTTGTGACTGAAACGCTTCTTGTAATCAAAAGTACACACATGAGCGCGTTTGTGGATGTCTTTTAAATGACAATTTTAGCTTGTGGATACGACGATCGCTTATTGCAATGAGGGAAAAGATTTTTCTTTTCTTTCTGTGAATGTGTGAAATCGTGGAGAGTTATGGTCATGTGTCATAAAATACTGCGGGATAAATGAACAAACAGGGATGGATAGATTTGTTTACATAATTAGATATCTTGTTAAGCAGTCTGATTATGGAAACTGTTGACGCTGCCGACCAATAAGATGGGAGAGAAAGAGGTTAATAAAGAAGTGGAAAAAGGAAGCTATGTTGTGGCAAAAAAAGGCATGCGTACAGACAAAAAGACAAACAGACGAACTGAGAAAGTAGAAAATAAAAATATAATCAAAGACAAAATGAATGATAGTTATAAAGTAGAAGAGTATGAAAAATATGCGAAGCCGTACATGGTTTCGGTCATTAAGCACCGAATATGTAAAAATTATGGTTTAGACGAATAAAATGTTACACAGAAACACTGCCTCTCCCTCTTCCCCTTCTCTCTCTCTTTCTCTCGTATTTATTAGTATTTGCGTACATCACTTTGTGCATCTATGTCTGTGTAACTCCTCAAAGTTTTAATTCCTTCAAGAGAAGTATAATTCCAGTCGGGAATTGAAATCACATTACTGATTCAATTGGCAGAGAATGTTTCAACGTATGACACGAAACATAACAAAAGAAGAAGGTAGCAGTTATGTGATCTCTGTTAGAAATATCGGTCTAATCTACAAATCGCACTAAATGTCTTAAATAAACAAAAAAGGTTGGTGCAAATACGAAAGCCCCAAAACGTTATGCCCGAAAAAAATAATGGGATGATCAACGATAATACTCTCGATGATGCATCAACCAAATGAAGGTGTCCTTGGGTTAAACAACAAGAATAGCAACAACAACAAATTCTTTAAGGAAAGTGTATTCGATTTAGTTAATTTCTACTTCGTGACTGATATTTATTCTATCAATCCTGAGTATATGGAATTCAGACTTGAACCTAGCAGGATTTGAACTTGCAACCCGAACAGTTGAAACTAGATACTACAGATATTAGTTAGTTCATTAATCTTGTCATTCATTGCCTCAATGCTAATTGTTCCTAATTTAGAAGGAAGCCCAAAAGTCTTTTGGTGCTGAGAATGGAATTGATCAAATCAATTTTCATTCGAATATTGACACCATAAGAAGGTGGCGAGCTGACAGAATCGTTAGCACGTCGGACAAAATGCTTGGTGACATTTCATTCACCGAAGTTGACTTTGCTTTTCTTCTCTTTCAAGATCGATTAAAATTGAGTATCAGTCGAGCACTGTAATGGACTAGCAAGCAGCTCCTCTAAAATTACTGACCAGCTTGTGTCAAAATTAGAGACATTTCTACCAGATTTTTATGTTCTGAGTTCAAATCTCACTGTGATCAACTTTGCCTTTCATCCTTTCAGGGTCGATAACATAAAATACTAGTCAAGTACTGAGGTCGATGTAATCGACTTGCCCCTTCCTCTCAAAAATATTGGCCTTGTGCCAAAATTAGAAGGAATTATAATATTGGTACTAAGAGTGGTGAATTTTTTTCTACTCTAGGGACAAGGCCCGAAATTTTGAGGGGAGTGGGCCAGTCGATTAGATCGAACCCAGTACTTAATTTATCCACCCCGAAAGGATGAAAGGCAAAGTCGACCTCTGCAGAATTTGAACTGAGAACGTAAAGACAGACGAAATACTGCTCAGCATTTCGCCCGGCGTGCTAACGTTTCTTAATTTTTTTATAATCCATAAGGACATACATAGAAGGGACAGCACAATGAAATCGAATGATTTTACAAGAAATGCGATTGGGGTCTTTTTAAAAATTCTAAAAACATATATAATACGGATGATGATAGGGCATAAGACATAACAGATGAGTGGAGGCGGGATTATAACAGACCCCACGAACCCCGCCTTACCACTGACCTGGGTTTTTAAACCATATCGCATTCACGCGGAGCCTTTCATGCCCAACATTCGTGCGACATTCTTCCATCTCTTTCCAAACATATCTTCAGTCAAACATCTCCTCTCCAGCCCTATTTGCCTTTTTAGTTGGACGATGAAAAAATTCACCAGATTAGGGCCAGAGATGAAGGCGCCTGATCTTATTCCTTTCATTCTTGTCCTCCATATAATCCCTGTTTCGGAATGCCGCTCAGCTTTCGCAGCAATGTCTCAAGAGCCATCACATATAAAAGCGGGGAGAGCGGACATCCTTGAGCGTTTAACGTGGAACGGCTTAGAAAGAAAGCCGTTCACTCGAACTACCTAGTCAATGTTGTCATACATTAGAATGAACCATCTGAAGAAGCCAAGACCAGGCCGAACTGTGCCAGAACGGACACGAAGTAGTGATGGTCGACCCTACCAAAAGCTTTTGATTGGTCTAAATGGACAACTGCCCCTCCCGTGCCGGAATCGTCATTAATTCCCTCTACAGTGTATCGTATTAGATGAAGATTATCCTGAATGGATCTGCCGGGGATGTCACATGTCTGTGCTCCCCTGATCATCCCATCCGCGACACGCGCCAATCTTTCCGATAGTACTTTGGCCGAAATCTTCAGCTCTGCGTCGAGCAGAGTGATGGGCCTAAAATTATATTCTGACATAGGTCCTCGTACATCGACTTGTTAAAATCAAATCTAGGAGAACCTATGTCAGTTGGGTGGTATTTTTTTTTAAAGATGTTATAGGTCATTTCATCTATTTTATAAATGGCAATATTTTCTGGAGTCTTATGGTGATGTTTGTAAATTGACACCGTTTGTATTTGCTTTAACCCTTTTTTAATTGTTCGTTATCATTGTTTATTGTTCCCTTTCGCACAAAAGTTTCTGATTTTGTGCTGATATTAAAAGAAACTATTATATCGCAGACACTTAAGGCGGTGAGCTGGCACAATCGTTAGAACGTCGTACAAAATGCTTCGAGTTCAAAATTGGACGAGGCCGACTTTAACCTTCATCATTTCGGAACTGAGAAAATAAGTACCCGTAGAGCACTGGAGTCGTGGTAATCGACTTGCCACTTCCTGCAAAATTGCTTGCCTTTTGTGCCAAAATTTGAAATATATATATATATATATATATATATATATATACGACGTCTATACATTTCTAACCTTGAACTCTCAACCTTGAACTTGTTCGCATAAACTGTCCCGTTCGTTTTATTTTTATTTTCTCATATATTATCCCCTTTTTTTTACATTCATTTCATATTCGCTAGCCTCTGCACGCATATTTTTTTTCTCTCCTTCTTTCTGTGTTTTTTCTCTGTGTATCTTTCTGTTGAAGAGCGTAGGCTCGAAACGTTAAAGACTTGTTTTATTTATATTTCCTGAGCGCCATACTAATACAATTGTTTGTTGTATTCCACCTGCCTTCGTCTTTTGTCTATTTTCATAAAGCTTCCCGTTATATATATAGATATATATATATATATATATATATAATTATTATTACTATTATTACAAATATTATATGTATATTGATTTCTTAACTGCTTCAAGTTTATATTTGCGCATCCATAAGTTAAACTGAGCAGATCTAGGACTATACCGTAACGGCATATAATAATAATTCTTTCTAAATTTGGCACATGGCTTGTAATTTTGAGGGGAGGGATTTGATCGATTACATCAACGCCAGTACTTAATTTGTACTTTGTTTCATCGACAGCGGACAGGAGAAGTTGATCTTGGCGTTATTTGAACTCAGAACGTAAAGAACCGGAAGCAATGCCGCTAACCATTTTGTTCGACTTACAAACAATTCTGCCAATTCGCTGATATACAAGGATAATATCATTGGTTTCAAATTTTGACACAAGGCCAGCAATTTCGGAGGAGGTGGTAAGGCTATTACATCGACCCAACTGGTACTTATTCTATCGAACCCAAAGTCGACCTCGACGGAATTTGAACGTGAGGACTGACGAAATTTTGCTAAGCATTTTGCCCGGCGTGCTAATGATTCTGCCAGCATTTTCAATGATAATGATATCAAGAACAACAACAATAATAACCTGAAATGGTGGTGCGTGCTCATACACATTCATGTTTCACAAACGCAAACGATTAGGTTACTAGTTTATCGAGATTTGATTGGTTGTCGAATAATTCTTTAGATAAGGATGTGGGCTTGCAAATTGGAACCTGGAGACGAAAAATCATAATAGCCTGTGGATAGTGACTCGACCGACAATTCAGTTGAAGTGCTCAGAATTTGAAATATTCAGACTTCCAGGTGAAGAGAAAGCGAGTCGATGACGAGGAGAGTCATCCAGAGAGGGCTTGAGAAGGAGATATTTCTGAAAAGTCAGATAGAGTATGTGAGTGAGTGTGTGTGTGTGTGTGTGAGAGTGAGTGTTTGTGTGTGTGTGTGTGTGTGTGTGTGTGTGTGTGTGTGTGTGTGTGTGTGTGTGTGTGTGAGGAATGCCTATATCACTTTGGTGATGTACAGTTATTTTCTCTTCATTTCTTGTCTCATGAAATATCAGAATATACTCTAAAACTTGCTTTTGCTTCTTGTTCAAGATAACATTAATCAGAAATTCGTACTACTACTACTAACACCGACTCCTGAGCTATCTCCGAATGCTGTGGCTGACTATCCACAGGTATACATCTATTCACTGTTGATGAATCTATAGAGATTCTTAGACACTGAATAGATGTAGTCATTATTTGTTAGACAAAAGGCGGCGAGCTGGCAGAATCGTTAGCGCGCCGGGCGAAATGCTCAGCGGTATTTCGACTGCCGCTACGTTCTGAGTTCAAATTCCGCCGAGGTCGACTTTGCCTTTCATACTTTCGAGGTCGATTAAATAACTACCAGTTACGCACTGGGGTCGATCTAATCGACCGCCCCCTCCCCCAAAATTTCGGGCCTTGCACCTAGAGTAGAAAAGATTATTTGTTAGACAAGTAGGAAAGGTCTTAGATCTTTAAGTTCTTGTAACTAGTGGATATCTTACGTTTCAGGCTCCTGTCGTTTATTATAGCTCAAGAGAGAGAAAGAGAGAGAGAGAGAGAGAAGGGTGGGCAGAGAGAGAGACGGACAGACAGACAGATAGAAAAAGAGAGAGAGAGAGAAAATTGTGAAAGAAGAAGAAAGGGATTTAGAGGAAACTGAGGTCGTTTTGACTGCAGGTTTGTAAATGCTTTGGCTTTGCCCATCGAATAAACTAAAAGTGTTGGATGACAGATTGAAGGACCCTTGGTATCTGGAACATTGTAAAACGCTTGTTTTCTACAGCTTAAACAACTCATGCCTTCTATCGAAGGTCCATGAAGAGCGGTCCTGTATGGTACTCTGAGGAATTATGGATCCATTCCATAAGTTTTTATGCTAGCTTGTGATAAGGACTACCGCATAATATTACCCTGAAACTGATGTACCCGAGATGCGAACAGATCGACAGAATCGTTTAGTGTCTGCGTACCGCTGACGTGTGGAATTTTGTTCAACAACTATTATCGCACTACATCTGTCTAGTGACTACAAGTAAAAAAAGGGGATGTGGTATCCGAGCTGTGAAACAGCTGTTGATAAGGTTTTTCATCTTCAACAAAATTATCTTTAAGAATAATTTGAAGCGGAAAGAGAGGTGGAACAAGAAGTTCAACCTACCGATAAATTTCAAGAAATTTGTGCGAGAGCAGTTCGTTCAACGCTGATAAAAGTGCTAACTCTTCATTTTCTCCCAGTGACTGACGTTGTCAGAGAAGAAAAGCTTGTAAGGTGCTTATAGAAGTTGATCTTTCCTGACTTGTCAATACTCCACTTCGGACATATTTGTTGTTGTTGTTGTTGTTGTTGCTCTTCTTCTTCTTTCTTCTTCTTCTTCTTCTTCTTCTTCTTCTTCTTCTTCTTCTTCTCCTCCTCCTTCTTTCTTCTTCTTCTTCTCCTCCTCCTTCTCCTCCTCCTCCTCCTCCTCCTTTTCCCCTCCTCCTCCTCCCCCTCCTCCCCCTCCTCCTTCTTCTTCTTCTTCTTCTTCTTCTCCTCCTCCTCCTCCTTATTATTATTAAGGCGAGCTGGCAGAATCGTTAGCACGCCGAGCGAAATGCTTAGCGGCATTTCGTCCGTCCTTACGTTCTGAGTTCAAATTACGCGGACGTCGACTTTGCCTTTCATCCTTTTGAAGTCGATGAAATAGGTACCAGTTACGCATTGGGGTCGATGTAGTCAACTAACCTCCACTCCTTGCGCCTTTAGTAAAAAGGATTATTATCATCATTAAGGATTAATAATGATAATAATGATAAAAGGATTATTATCATTATTAAGGCGGCGAGCTGGCGGAATCGTTAGCACGTCGGGCGAAATGCTTAGCAGTATTTCCTCCGTACTTATATTTTGAGTTCAAATTTTAGCGAGGTTGACGTTACCCTCATCCTTTCGGGGTCATTAGAATACAATATTTACATTATTTACATTCAACGAATATTTGTCCTCATCTTGTTTGTTGTTAACACAACGTTTCGGCTGATATACCCTTCAGCCTTCTTCAGGTGACTTGGGGAAATTTCGAACTTGGGTTCTCATTCCTAAGGTATTTTTCGATGTTGTTATTATTGAGTGAGAGAGCAGTGCATGCCATCAACGTGGCACTGGGGTAAAATATACGAAGCCCAGTATACCCATCATGACTACCCGTCTGATAAGGGTACACTAGGCACATGCATCACAACCATTTGTGTGCGACATGGTGATCTCATATCAAGATAAACAGCACATGACCTTGCAGGTGGGGCCCAGTTAGAATTTTCTTCTGGTCGAGTAACCCATCCCGCTCAAGAGGTCCCTGAATAAGGGTTGTTTAAGGATGTTGAACGAAACACCCATGTTTCCAGGATTGAATTATTCAAACCCCAAAGAATCCCTCTCAACACATGGCTATGATGCTCCCCACCACTACTTCTGCTCGTGATCAGAGATGCACATAGCATCAGCAACTAAGGGACATGTTCAACTGGTTAATGTCAAGCAAATGACAAGCAAATCTGTGGTATTGAGCAGAATATTTGCTGTAGCCCATCTTTTATACCAAGACAAAACAATGTACATGATAGGTGCAGGAGTGGCTGTGTGGTAAGTAGCTTGCTTGCCAAATACATGGTTCCGGGTTCAGTCCCACTGCGTGGCACCTTGGGCAAGTGTCTTCTACTATAGCCTCGGGCCGACCAAAGCCTTGTGAGTGGATTTGGTAGACGGAAACTGGAAGAAGCCCGTTGTATATATGTATATGTATATGTATATATATATATATATATATATATATATATATATATATACACTTTTTACTCATATATATATATATATATATATATATATATATATATGTGAGTAAAAAGTGTGAAAGAGTTAAGATCAGAAGCCACGAGAGCCAAGTCTGGCAGCTGACTTGGCAGACACCCATAAAATTATTAACCATCTTACAAACAATAACTCTGAGCACCTTTTCAAACTCCACCTGTCTAACACCCGTGGACATGTTTACAAAGTCAGAAAACAGCACAGTTCCCATAAATTTCGGAAACATTTTTTCACACTAAGAGTTGCTGAAGCATGGAACAAACTGCCGGCATCAGATGTTAGTTGTCGGAGCACTGTATCCTTCAAAACTTCCATGCTTCCCAAGATTCGCCAACACTACACCTGATTTTCTCCCCTCCATACACACGCAAGCATGTATCTGATTCCTACACTGTTCACTTTCCAGACATTTATACATTACTGCATACGCTTTATACGCACTTTTGACGAGTTGTGGTGCACCTGAGCACTGTATACAATAATTTCTTTATCATTATTATTGAGTGAGAGAGCAGTTCATGCCATCAAAGTGACACTGGGGTAAAATATACGAAGCCCAATATACCCATCATGACTACCCGCCTGATAAAGATACACCAGGCACATGCATCACAACCATATGTGCGCGACATGGTGATCTCATATCAAGATAAACAGCACATGACCTTGCAGGTGGGGCCCAGTTAGAATTTTCTTCAGGTTGAGTAGCCCATCCCGCTCAAACGGTCCCTGAATAAAGGTTGTTTAAGGATGTTGAAAGAACCACCCATGTTTCCAGAGGTGAACTATTCAAACCCCAAAGAATCCCTCTCAACACATGGCTATGATTCTCCCCCACTCATTCTGCTCGTGATCAGAGATGCACATATCGTCAGCCACTAAGGGACATGCTCAACTGGTTAAGGTCAAACAACTGACAAGCAAATCTGTGGTATTGAGCAGAATATTTGCTGTAGCCCATCTTTTATACCAAGACAAAACAATGTACATGATAACACTTCCAATCAGTTAAGATCAGAAGCCATGAGAGCCACTGCCTGGTACTGCATCAGGGCATTTATTATTATTATTATTATTATTGAGTGAGCGAGCAGAGCATGCCATCAAAGTGACACTGGGGTAAAATATACGAAGCCCAGTATACCCATCATGACTACCTGTCTGATAAGGGTACACCAGGCACATGCATCACAACCATATGTGCGCGACATGGTGATCTCATATCAAGATAAACAGCACATGACCTTGCAGGTGGAGCCCAGTTAGAATTTTCTTCAGATCGAGTAACCCATCCCGCTCAAAAGGTCCTTGAATAAGGGTTGTTTAAGGACGTTGAACGAAACACCCATGTTTCCAGAGGTGAATTATTCAAACCCCAAAGAATCCTTCTCAACACATGGGTATGATGCTCCCCCACTACTTCTGCTCGTGATCAGAGATGCACATATCGTCAGCCACTAAGGGACATGCTCAACTGGTTAAGGTCAAACAACTGACAAGCAAATCTGTGGTATTGAGCAGAATATTTGCTGTAGCCCATCTTTTATACCAAGACAAAACAATATTATTATTATTATTATTATTATTGCGTGCAAAACCAGGAGACTGCAGCGAGCGTGCAGGCCCATATCGAGATATGCTTGGGAGACGCTTTTGTACAGTTGAGGTGAGATTCCCAACTAAAAAATAAGCCAAAGGCAGTGCAACAACAACCGTAAAAAGTGAAGAATTCTAGCTAATTCCGTCATACCTCGGTCGGAGAAGGTTAGAAACCAGGTAGTTGAAGTGGACATCTGTTCACTGGTACGGCATAGAAAAAAGAACAATTCTCGAAGTGCACAAAATGGGAAACGAAAATTGGTCAGGCACGAGAATGGAATTATTAATACCGGACGATTGGATAAGTATCGAAGCCATCCCTAGCTATTTGATGCAGTCGTGGTCAGGAAGCCGAGATGACACATTTATGGCGAGACAAGCCACTTAAAGGCTTTCTACCCCATACAAAGAAAAAGAAAACCCCTGCTGCTGCAGACACCTCAAACATAGCAACATCAGTATCAAAAGCAACCGCAGCAGCACCAACAGCACCAACTACGGCAGAAAAAGCAGCTGGAGAGATCCTTGCAACAACATCAGCAGCATGCGCCAGTACCACACCCGAGAAAAACAATAACATCACTTGCACCATCGCAACCAGGAAAAGTCTCATCCACACCTGTCTATCAGATCCCCAGCTTTAAAATGCGTGACTGTGCAGACATACCTCTCCCCGCTGCCACAAAAATTTCTTCGACAAAATGAAATCGGCAGTGCAAGACTAAAGACGAAGAGATTAGAGGAGGAGATGCGAGAACCAAGAAAGTATTACACATCCATACTCTCTCCACCAACACAATTACCAACATCTCTAACACTACAGACACCATCAACATTACAAACACCTCAACAAAGAAAGCATAGCAATCCAGACAAACAATACACAATACATCCGCATAACACTCCTATTAACATAACAATTTTAGAAACAGCGCAACAGCCTTACAACAAACTATCTCAAGGAAAATATCTGAAGCAAAATATCCCAAAGGAATAGGATATTTCTGCAGGACCATAAAAGAAATGCTTGTAGAGAGACCCACAAGCCTCTCCACAGAAATTGGGTGACTGACTCTCTTCACTCTCCTTCTCTCTGAGAAACATCGCCTTATTCAGAGTAGGCAGTATAAATGCATGCGACCTGGTGTCGCCATAGAAACAGGATAACCTACTCAACGATTTCAGGTCACTAAGAATAAATGTCACGGCTATCAGTGAGATCAGACTTTCCAATCGACAAGCTTCCATGTCCATTTTCGGTGGCTACAAGATTTACTTATTTCTATATCAACCAGAAATGGAGGTTGGAACTGCAATGTTGTTCTGGAAAGGTCTGCATCTCATGAAGGTAAGTAGGTGGTCCTGCATTTGAACAGTTGCGATGGGAGTGCTTTCAGACTAATGGTAGAGGCAGCTCAGCTGGATTTCTTCAGACGTCAGGAGGTTTTTCTCGGAACGTCTCCATCTTAAGTGCTAATGGATAATTAGAACGCTATCTTGGGCGCCGTTTAAATTTGGTGCAGTTGGCTGTTAGAAGAGTGCCTTCAAAAGCCTCGCAAACCTGCTCAGACATTTTCAACTATCTGACAGATACCGACTGAACTTTCCCAATGTGTCAGTATGAACTTGAATGAACTGCATTAGGTTATCTAGGCTGTGTCTAGATAAGGTATGCAGTAGGCCGGTAGATAAAGATAGGATAAGTTGTCCACTTTTTAAAATCGTCGGTTACATAGACCACAAAATCGTGATCTGCATGGTCAACCTAAATGAGCTTAGTAAGCAGGGGTCCGGTTACTGGAAGCTGAACGCATCACTCCCGGCGTGCCAAGTTTACTTTGGTCAAAGTGTAAGCGAACAGGTTGGCGCTTGTCGTCGAAGAATTGAATGTTGATGCGAAAACATGCGCCATCCCAAGCAGATCTATCTATGATAAGCTCTGCCTCATGCGATACATCAGACAGTGTGCATAAAGAAGCTGGCATAGATACGACCCTGATCACTTTGGATCAACCAAAAGCCTTCAATAGAGCTGACCAACAATACTTGGTGGCCGTTTCGGTTTCGGCCCTGTTTCTGAGGCTGGATTACTGCAATGTACAGCGATATCTGTTCGGGTGAAAAGTTACTTATCGGGACCCTTCAGCATCATACAGTCGGACCGTCAATGGTACCCACTTTCGTCTCTATATGTACTGGCTCTAGAGCCAACACTGCGCAAATTGGAGTGTTGAGAGGTACCCATGGGAGACCGTGTCAGCATATGCGGACGTCATCACCGTTATAAAGTCGAACACCAGATACATAGAACTGGTCGTCACTGCTGTAAAAAATACGGGGCGACGACAGGAGGAAAAATTAACCAAGCAAAGACAGTGGGCCAGCAGCTTGGCGCCTGGAAATGCCGACAAATGATATCGTGGGATGCTAGGTGGAGGGACCGGTTAGATTGCTGTGGGTGTGGGGGGGTAGTTTGAATCGCCAGATGGAGAAGAGCTGGGATGATTTCACCTGGAAGTGGGCCAAAAGAAAACTTTCTCTGAAAGGTGGCAAATGCATAACATCATACCTGATCGTCGCACCGTGCACCAGTTTACGTCTGGCCAAACTGGAGAGCATACCCTTTCACTTTCTTTGGATGGGACGCGTTCTACTGGTCAAGTACTCCATTTGTTGTCAACCCCGATGAATGGAGGACTGGGCATGCTGTGGCTACTATGGCACAGAAATGCGCTGAAGCTACGATATATCTCCAACGCTTCCTTGATGGTGAGCAAGTGTGGTCACCATTTGACAGACTCGCACTGCTGCAGCTCGTCTCTTTGAACTACAATCCTGGATCAAGTGTAAACCGAGGCAGGACGCCTGGCACCTAGAGAATCATCAGGGGCTCACTATTCTTTGTCTGACGAGTAATGCTGACTTGTGGGTTTATGTCAAGCGCCTATTGTCAAGTGCAGGACGAATCAGTCTATCGACCGAGTCCGTTGTGAAGATCCTCACGCCGCCTTTTTTTGGTCGGAAATGGAAAGACGTGTTTATTTGTCTAGTCGCCTTTGCGAAAGAGGTGTGATAGACCAAATTGAAAGTGCTAGTGCTGAAGATAGATACTTTCCTATTTGGCCAAGCCCTCATCAGCTTCTTCAAGTTTCATTTGAAAAGGCAAGTGAAGGTAGAGAGACAGGTGCTGCCTCCCAGCTGCACTCGCTAAGCATACGTCTGTAGAATGAAGGAAGACGATGTGGAGAAGGCACTTGTCCTAGTGGTCAGGGTGACCGTGGTGTTGTGGATTATACAAGAGCAGTTCTGGGAATTCACCCTATTTTGGAGAATCTTTCGTTGTTAAAATTTATAATTTTATTATTTTTTTATACTGTTTACACGCTTTATTGTATGTAACTCCACATTGTATTGCTCTCTACTAACCTCAATATTTTTTGTGAGCACTTAGTGGTAAATAAAATTATTAATATTATTGTTGTTGTTGTTGTTGTTAGTAGTAGTAATAGTAGTAGTAGTCGTAGTAGTAGTAGTGTTATACGTGACTTTCGTGGTGAACGGACGCTTTTTACAGAATTCCTACAAAGATAAGAATTCGCTCTGTATGACCTATCATAAAATATGCTTTTGTTCTTGTTTTCACTTTGGAAAATTAATAAAGGGCTTTCAGATTGCGCTAGGCTTTTCCTCTTTCCGGTGGAAAGAAAGATTAATCTTTGACATTGTTTTTAAGTTGTGTATATTTCCGTTAAACAACAATTTGTATTGTTAGTTGTATTCCAGAATAGTTACATCAGTGGCAGTGACATGTGGAGATTTTTCCTTTCCTTATTACTAGAACTGCACATTTATCTTTTCTAACTTCCATACCAATCTCTTCACTCGCAACTCTAACCGTCTCGACCAATGAATCCAAAGCTTTCTCAATTCGGTAAATAATTTCAGGTCAGCCATAAACAGGAGGTGGTTTATTTTCTCACCACTGCTAAATACGTGAAATGATTTAGCTTCTCGCAAGAGAGGGATAAGAGCCACCTCGAATAGTAGTAGTGAAAGTGATCTTTGGAATATTCTTTTCCACTCTAGGTGCAAGGCCCGAAATTTTTGGGGAGAGAGCCAGTCGATTAGATCGACCCCAGTATGAAACTGGTACTTAATTTATCGATCCCGAAGGATGAAAGACAAAGTCGACATCGGCGGAATTTGAACTCAGAACATAAAGACAGACGAAATACCTATTTCTTTACTACCCACAAGGGGCTAAACACGGAGGGGACAAACAAGAACAGACAAACGGATTAAGTCGATTACATCGACCCCAGTGCGTAACTGGTACTTATTTAATCGACCCCGAAAGGATGAAAGGCAAAGTCAACCTCGGCGGAATTTGAACTCAGAACGTAGCGGCAGACGAAGTACCTATTTTTATTGCCCACAAGGGGCTAAACATAGAGGGGACAAGCAAGGATAGACAAACGGATTAAGTCGATTACATCTTAATTTATCGACCTCGAAAGGATGAAAAGCAAAGTTGACCTCGGCGGAATTTGAACTCAGAACATAAAGACAGACGAAATACCGCTAAGCATTTCGCCCGGCGTGCTAACGATTCTGCCAGCTCGCCGCCTTATCACTTTGGAATATTACCTTACTTATGCTGACTTCATCTAACCTACCTTGACAGTACAGTTCTCCATTTTGACATACTGTTTTGTAAGAGCTAGACAATATTCTTAGCTATCTCAAATATATTGAAGCATCCTAGGATCCATGAGTGTGGCACACTCCTATATACCTCTTCCTCCTTTTGAAGTTGCAGAAGGCTTGATCTACATATCATAGGTCATTCGTCCTTTCAGAATATTCTCTATCTCTTCTTTGTTCTTCTGGCAGTAGATCTCCTTCCGCAATATATATATATATACTCTTACTCTCTTTTATTCGTTTCAGTCATTTGACTGCGGCCATGCTGGAGCACCGCCTTTACAGTCGAGCAACTCCCCCCCCCCGAGCTTATTCTTTGTAAGCCTAGTACTTATTCTATCGGTCTCTTTTGCCGAACCGCTAAGTTATGGGGTCGTAAACACACCAGCATTGGTTGTCAAGCGATGCTAGGGGGACAAACAGACAGAAACACACACACACACACACACACACACAACACACACACACACACAACACACACACACACACATACACGAAGAGCTTCTTCCAGTTTCCGTCTACCAAATCCACTCACAAGGCTTTGGTCGACCCGAGGCTATAGTACAAGACACTTGCCCAAGGTGCTACACAGTGGGACTGAACCCAGGACCATGTGGTTGGTGTGCAAGCTACTTTATTTTATATCTTTCGCCATAAAGATATGTAACTTTGCAGACTGGACAAGACATTAATGAGGCGAATGGTAATAATATAAGATGATATAGATGTGAGAAGACAGAAAGTGCCCGCCGACCCTCTGCTTCTCTAAAACATTATTCGTTATATAGAGGTATTAAACCTCTTACAAATATATACAAAAAATTGGACTAGAAGTCCATCACAAAAGAAACAATATTTATACACATACATATGGAGGCGATAAACCTCTGACATTACTCCCCAATCAACTCTTTTGCGACCTGCAGGTATTCCTACAACCACCAATCGGAGCCAAACGAAAGTAATCTGTAGTACTCCTTTGGGAAGGATCTTGACCTGTGGAAAAAAATCTTTTCTTTCCAGTCCCTGCGAAGGCCACACTGGACTGTCAATAAAAATCGGGTCCATCAAAACCCGACTATCAAGATTATTCTCCACATACTCCTCAATCGCCCCTCCCCTGCGATAGAGGAATACAAATTCCTCATCACTTTCATTGAGAGAGACCTCAACTACCTCGCTCGCTGGCACACATCCCACCGACAAGGTTTCCTTCTTCTCCCCCTCCGGTGGCACACATCCCACCGAAGGGGTTTCGGAACATGCCGTCGCCGGCAATGGCCAGTTTTTCTTTTTCTTCTTCTGTTTTCCCTTTTGCGACGGGAGGGTGGAGTTCTTCCTACATGTCCGGAGGTCCCTCCTCCCTTCCCGCCACATCAGGATCCATTGGTGGGCAACAATGGTTGCCCACCTTCTTTCTCTTAGTACCTTTTCTCGTGGAGGTTGCCTCCTCCTCGACTTTCTCCCTCTCTCCCTCCAATGAAGGAACAGGAGGCTCCGTTGGGGGAATAGAGGGATTACAGTCATCATCAATCAACTGTGCCAGGACCTTCGCCTGATCCCGGCAACACTTCTTCATCATGTGCCCTGATTCCAGGCACAGGTGACACTTGGTGGGGGTGTTCCTCAATGAGCACCGGGTGCCTGGAACCGGCCATTGTCAAGAAATCTGGTAAAACCAGATCTTCGGCCGATTGGGCCCATAGGGTCAAAATTGCTTTTGACCCGACCCAATCGACCGTAGGCAGTATTTTTACATTCAAGAGCCTGGCAGAGCCACCACCCAAACCTCGACGGATTGAATATGTAAGATTCCAAATATATATATATATATATATTACATACATACATACATACACTACAAACAAAACATACACAATACATATACGTACATGCACACACACATACTTCAAACTACCAGTACCTTTCACCGACTATGGGTAGATAGACACAAGAGCCACTCCTACTTCATTCTTCCTTGAACTTAAACGATACTGAGCCCAACCACACACATAGATTAACAGCCACAACCACACACACACAAACACACACACACACGTGCTATCATTGCACACATACAGACATGCACACACGCGCACACACAGACCTGCGCGCACGCACATATCCACACTTACACACACATACCTCCTCTTGCACTCTCCTGTTTTTCAAAGAACTTTTTCTTCGCCCATTCCCTTCTGGTCATTCGAAATGTGACCGCGGGTGTACCGTTGGCGATTTTTTTCCCTCCGTCGTCCCTTCTTTGGATCTTCCTTTTTCTATGTTTCTGACGAAGAGCTTCGCTCGAAACGTAAACCCTCCTTCTTTCCTTCTTTCCTGAGTGTCAATAATACTATACTTGTTCCACGTCCTCGTGTTGTTGTTTTCTCTTTGTGTTTTCATGTTTGGATTAACTATATATATATATATTATATATATATATTACATACATACATACATACACTACAAACAAAACATACACAATACATATACGTACACGCACACACACATACTTCAAACTACCAGTACCTTTCACCGACTATGGGTAGATAGACACAAGAGCCACTCCTACTTCATTCTTCCTTGAACTTAAACGATACTGAGCCCAACCACACACATAGATTAACAGCCACAACCACACACACACAAACACACACACACGTGCTATCATTGCACACATACAGACATGCACACACGCGCACACACAGACCTGCGCGCACGCACATATCCACACTTACACACACATACCTCCTCTTGCACTCTCCTGTTTTTCAAAGAACTTTTTCTTCGCCCATTCCCTTCTGGTCATTCGAAATGTGACCGCGGGTGTACCGTTGGCGATTTTTTTCCCTCCGTCGTCCCTTCTTTGGATCTTCCCTTTTTCTATGTTTCTGACGAAGAGCTTCGCTCGAAACGTAAACCCTCCTTCTTTCCTTCTTTCCTGAGTGTCAATAATACTATACTTGTTCCACGTCCTCGTGTTGTTGTTTTCTCTTTGTGTTTTCATGTTTGGATTAACTATATATATATATATATATATATATATATATTTGGAATGTTACATATATATCATTCTGCCTAAAAAATGGATATACAACTTCAATATCCCTACATATCTTACATTTATTTTTTTCCTCCACTTCACTCTCTATTTTGTATCCTATCTAAACTAACTATTACTTAACAATCCTCTCACACCGTCTCCGATGAAAGGATATAATTAATAAATATCCTGGAAATAGCTGCAAGACATTCTATCCATAAATGTTCTAATAACTTCACAGCCTTGGTTTTTTATCTCATTATGCAAAAAATTCCTATAAAATTTATATATATATATATATATACACACACACACACACACACATATAAAATTTATTATATTATTACTAGCATTATGACCCGTCGTTGCCGGGTTATAGTGCTAGTGCATGTATATATGTGTATATATATGTGTACATATTACATGTACATCTATATATATACATCTACACATAAAATACAAAATACAAAGTTATATCTTAATATCGCTAGTGATAACAATACTCAAAATATATAACAGACTGTAATTGTTAGCTCGTCTCTTGTAATTTCGATCAATTGTATCTTGTCATCCCTCTTGTATAGAAGTGTAGCTACAATCCAGCCTACCTCTACTTCTGGGGCGGGGGGGGGCAATAGAAGCAAGGTTCGAGTCAACGGAGTGTGCAAGGGAGTACTCGACTCGAACTTGCAAAGTGGGAATATTTTATTTTAACCTTTATATTTAAAATGCACCCCCGCCCCAGAAGTAGAGGTAGGCTGGATTGTAGCTACACTTCTATACAAGAGGGAGGACAAGATACAATTGATCGAAATTACAAGAGACGGGCTAACAATTCCAGTCTGTTATATATTTTGAGTATTGTTATCACTAGTGATATCAAGATATAACTTTGTACTTTGTATTTTATGTGTAGATGTATATATATAGATGTACATGTAATATGTACACATATATATACACATATATAAATGCACTAGCACTATGACCCGGCAACGACGGGTCTTTAATGCTAGTATATATATATATATATATATATATATATATATATTCTTTGCAATAACATCTATTAGCAACTTCCACATCAGTGGAAGGCAAGTTATTGGTCAGTAATTATTTGATATTTCCATCCTTTCGATCTTTCACAAACCTTGTACCAAAATTTGAACCCACTATTACTAAGGCGGCGAGCTGGAAGAATCGTTAACTCGCTGGACGAAGTGCTTATCAGTATTTCGCCCGTTTGCTACGTTCTGAGTTCAAATTCCGCCGAGGTCGACTTTACCATTCATCCTTTTCAGGTCGACAAAATAAGTACCAGTTGAGCATTGGGGTCGATATAAACGACACATTCCCTTCCCTAAAATGGCTGCCCTTGTGGCAAAATTTGAAACCATTATTATTATTCTTAAGGCGGCGAGCTGGCAGAAACGTTAGCACGCCGGGCGAAATGCTTAGCGGTATTTCGTCTGCCGTTACGTTCTGAGTTTAAATTCCGTCGAGGTCGACTTTGCCTTTCATCCTTTCGGGGTCGATAAATTAAGTACCAGTTACGCACTGGGATCGATATAATCGACTTAATCTGTCTGTTCTTGTTTGTCTCCTTTGTGTTTAGCCCCTTGTGTGTAGTAAAAATATAAGTATTTTGTCTGTGCTTATGTTCTGGGTTCAAATACCGCCGGTGTCGACTTTGCCTTTCATCCTTTCGGGGTCGATAAATTAAGTACCAGTTACGCACTGGGATCGATATAATCGACTAGTCCCCTCCCCCAAATTTCAGGCCTTGCGCCTATAGTAGAAAGGATCATTGTTATTATTAAGGCGTTCTGAGTTCAAATACCGCCGGGGTTGACTTTGTCTTTTATCTTTGGTCAATAAAACCAGTACCATTTGAAGACTGATGTAACTGACTTATCTTCCCACCACCGAAAAAGGAAATTTCAGGATTTGTGCCTACAGTAGAAATTATTATTACTATTATTATTACTATTAAAGATTATTATTACTATTATTACTATTAAAGATTATTATTACTATTAAAGTGACATGCTAGGAGAATTGCTACCATGCCGGGCCAACTACTTAGCGGTATCTCGTTCGTGCTTATGCTCTGAGTTCAAATTCCGCCGAGGTCGACTTTGCCTTTCATCCTTTCGGGGTCGATAAATTAAGTACCAGTTACGCACTGGGATCGATATAATCGACTAGTCCCCTCCCCCAAATTTCAGGCCTTGCGCCTATAGTAGAAAGGATCATTGTTATTATTAAGGCGTTCTGAGTTCAAATACCGCCGGGGTTGACTTTGTCTTTTATCTTTGGTCAATAAAACCAGTACCATTTGAAGACTGATGTAACTGACTTATCTTCCCACCACCGAAAAAGGAAATTTCAGGATTTGTGCCTACAGTAGAAATTATTATTACTATTATTATTACTATTAAAGATTATTATTACTATTATTACTATTAAAGATTATTATTACTATTAAAGTGACATGCTAGGAGAATTGCTACCATGCCGGGCCAACTACTTAGCGGTATCTCGTTCGTGCTTATGCTCTGAGTTCAAATTCCGCCGAGGTTGACTTTGCCTTTAATCCTTTCGGGGTCGATAAAATAAGTACCCGCTGAGTACTGGAGTCGATGTAATCGACTAAACTCCTGCCTTAAAATTTCAGGCGTTGGGCCTATAATAGAAAAGATAATAATAATAATAATAATCATAATAATAATAATAATAATTATTATTATTATTAGTTGTTGTTGTTGCAGCAGTAGTTGTAGTAATAGTAGAGTAGTAGGTCCGAAATAAATTCAAAGCAAGGCTGTATCTTTTGCTTCGTACATTTTCCTTGAAGCGCTTTTGCTTGAAGGGATAACAATTGCAATACTGTTTAAAGACTGAGCTTTCGATTTGAGTTCAGTTCTCGAGTGAAACTCAAACATTAACACGCCGGAGAGAAAGCTTAGATGCATTTCGTCTTTTTTTTCCGTTTTGAGTTCAAATTTTGCCGAGGTCGACTTTTGGGGCCCATAAAATAAGTACCAGTTGAACACTGGGTTCGATGTAATCGGCTTACCTCTACCTCGAAGTTACTGACCTTGTACAAAAATATGAAACCAATAGTATGTCACTCTTTTGATAGAATTCTGAGTCCTCGAATCATTATATATATTATATATATATATATATATATATATATATATATATATAAAAACCCCAAAAGGCAAGTGATCAACCACCTATACATTTATTGTGCTGTTTTTCCGATGACATGAATTTCAATCGATTCAGTTGAGTCTCATAATGAAGCATACTGCTGCTCACACATCCGACCGGCTGTCGTCGAGTATCTTAAACGCCACTCCAGAATCTGAGCCACAGACCTATTGTCTTTTCCCCTACCTTTTCTCTCACTATTATAACGACTTCTACTCCTCGGAGATGGCTGGGATCATACCATCTTCTCGTATCCTTCCCTCTTGTTGTGTCCAGTCCCTCAGACCCTACTATCCACAACACTCAATTCTTACTTCACAGAATTTTGCCTTTTTCTCTGCAAGAAATAACCAAGTAAAGACAGTGGGCCTGCACCTTGGCACCGGGAGATACAAGTCAATGTCGCCCAATAACGTTGTAGGGCGCTGGACGGAGGGACCGATTAAATTGCTGGGAGGGGGTTGGTTTGATTCGGATCTCCAGATATAGAAGAACTGGGACTAGCTGACGAGCAGGGTGGCTAATATCACACAGGAATGGACCGAGAGAAAGCTTTCTCTGAAAGGTGGGTGGAGGTAGCGAATGCATGCATTACCTCCGTCATATATTACTACCTAACCGTCGTAATTTTCCCCCAGTTTACACCCGACCAAACTGGACCGCATACTTTCTCTGCTCACGACCTTCAAACAGGTGTTCACTTGCAATGATTCAAGAGAAACATTAATAGCATTAATTTAACCGGTCCCATGGAGCTCGCAGAACCCATGGGCACTTTCCGCTTTCTCCAAACCCTGCAAGTAAAACAAAAAATAACAACCCAAAGGAAAATTTTCGGTTAGTTCTACTAGAGCAGATCTATGATCAAAGAAATGCCCGGTATGTTTTTTTCTCTCATTTTATAATGGGTGCTACATTATCGAATAACTCCGCCACGTCTTTTTAGACGGCCGAATGTTAATCGAGGGACACTTGGCTACTATTTCTTGCAGGTCAAGCGACCATATAAATTTTTACGTAGCTGTCTGATGAGCCCAAGGTGCCAATTCCATAGTTTTGTTTGACACATGGTATAAACTTCGGCATAGTGATCATGCAAGCACTTCTCTTCCGTCGCAAATGGTTTTGAGAAAGCTATATACGTAAATAACGCAGCTGGCAAAAGCGTTAACACGCCGGAGAGAAAGCTTAGCTGCATTCCGTTTTGAGTTCAAATTTTGCCGAGGTCGACTTTTGGGGCCCATAAAATAAGTACCAGTTGAACACTGGGTTCGATGTAATCGGCTTACCTCTACCCCGAAGTTACTGACCTTGTACCAAAATATGAAACCAATAGTATGTCACTCTTTCGATAGAATTCTGAGTCCTCGAATCATTATATATATATATATATATATATATATATATATATATATATATATGTATATAAACCCCAAAAGGCAAGTGATCAACCACCTATACATTTATTGTGCTGTTTTTCCGATTTCCAGTTGATACAAATTCAATGTTCTAATGCCATTGTTCTAGAGAATAGCGTGAATACAATTCATTTCCACACCTACAAAATATATAAGCATTTTCATTGACTAAAGACATAATATTCCTATATGTATTAAAAGTTTAAGCTACCAAATATGCTTTCACAGAAGCATTTTTGACAAATATTTAAACCACAACTTAAGTCTTTAATTTCCGTTATTCTTCTCAAACGTTTCTATTTTCTTTAATGTACTTTTTACAACTTCGATTGACGTCAATCTACGACTTTGTATGACTTCTTGTAACGTCAATTTATAAATAAATCTAATTTCTGAAATATTTGGGAAGCCATAGAAAGGTAAACTGTATGAAGTATGTAAGAAATTTGATGGTGATTAACTTCCCTGGCAGAATGTATTATACCACCATGATGCAGCTGCGTTCAAGAAGGCTTATCAGAAGCACTGACTTGTCGGTTGATTGTTCAGTACTGTGTGGATTTGGACAGACATCTCCAGGTCTCTTTATATTGGATATAAGGTTCTAAGGTTAAGAAGTGCGCTTCGCATTCACGCAGTTTCAGGCCCCAGGTCTCTACTTTAGCTTCGGATTAATTAATACCTACAGAATTTGGTAAACGGAAACTCACTGTATGTGAACACACACACAAACGCACATACAGACACACAGACACACACATAGACACACACACACAGCTTTTACTTAAAACTGGCAAGATTAGAAAAGAGCAAAGCTGCGTCTAGACTCATCAGTCGCCCCTCCCCACTAATGAATGTGTTAAGAATTTGTAATGTATCATAATGAAAAGAGATTGCTGGGCGTCGAATGTGTGTGTGCATGTGTGTGTGTGTGTGTGTGTGTGTGTGTGTGTGTGTGTGTGTGTGTGTGTGTGTGCATGTGTGTGTATGTGTGTGTGCGTACGTGCACGTGCGTCAGTGCGTGTGTATATTGCTGCAGTTTACAGACTGAATGTTTTAGTAATGAAATTCCGGTTTTGCTAATTAGCCGATGTGTCTCGGCGGAGGATGTAAATTTCGCGCCCCAACCAATACGAAAAAGGAAAATGAAATAAAGAAAGAAACGGTATTTCACAAATGAAGTTCCGTGAGTTGTTTACTCCTCATCGAGTTACGAAAAATCCCATTGTCATTCTCACCATCATAAAATGCAGGAACTAACGATCGACATGTTAAAAACTTGTAATCAATGACGCTATTCTTCATTAATCGTGATATAAACGGCTAAATATACATAAGAATAATTTTGAGAAGACAAGGAGTAACGTTACTAATATACTTTAATGTAACCGGAGGATCGCGGTTTCGATTCCTAGACCGGGCACTGTGAGTGTTTATTGAGCGAAAACACCTAAAGCTCCACGAGGCTCCGGCAGGGGGTGGTGGTGAACCCTGCTGTACTCTTTCACCACAACTTTCTCTCGCTCTTTCTTCCTGTTTCTGTTGTACCTGTATTTCAAAGGGCCAGCCTTGTCACATTCTGTGTGTCACGCTGAATATCCCCGAGAACTACGTTAAGGGTACACGTGTCTGTGGAGTGCTCAGTCACTTGCACGTTAATATCACGAGCAAGCCGTTCCGTCGATCGTATCAGCTGGGACCCTCATCGTCGCAACCGACGGAGTGCTCCTACTACTTTAATGTAAGTGAAAGGGATTTTAGTTCAATCAAGGAACAAATTCTAGGAATACTCATAGTTTTACCTCCTGTTAAAAAGTATATTGAACGTCGATTTTAGTTTCTAAGATTAATTCATTTTGATACAAGAGGTAGAAGGCTTTATATATATATATATATATATGTATACCCAGGCGTGGCTGTGTGGTAAGAAGCTTGCTTCCTTAATGGTATACTCCATTGAAAGGCGGCGAGCTGGCAGAAACGTTAGCACGCCGGGCGAAATACGTAGCCGTATTTCGTCTGCCGTTACGTTCTGGGTTCAAATTCCGCCGAGGTCGACTTTGCCTTTCATCCTTTAGGGGTCGATAAATTAAGTATCAGTTACACACTGGGGTCGATGTAATCGACTTAATACCTATGTCTGTCCTTGTTCGTCCCTCTGTGTTTAGCCTATACATATGTATATGTATATGTATATATGTATATATATATATAGTAAGGAAAAATTTTTTAAAAATGCAGAATGCTCAAATGAAAGAAAATTTTAATAAAATGAGAAAATGATAAAATATATAAATATATATTTATTCAACCGGTTTTCGTCATTGTATGACTTGTCAAGAATATTTATGTTTTAAGAAGTTATTTTAAAAATTAGAAAGGGGAAAAAAAGAAAATTGCATTGTTTTTTGTAAAAGAATAATGATAAAAATGTACAAAAATTAAAAAATAAGTTCTCCGATACATTGTGAGTTCGTTGTGTATCTTGAGTTTTATGGTTGTTTACCAAAAAATTACCTTGAGGTGTTAAGATCCAAAGGGATTAAGAGCATGTGATGTGTTGTGTGTTGTTAAATTCAGCATGTTGCAGGACAGGAAGTAGTAGTAATTGTGGTCCTGGTTCTTCAGTTCCTGTGTTGTGGGTAAGGGGAGACAACTCTTTTGAGTTCTTCAATAAAACCCAAATTATAAAACTATCATTTTAGCTTCATTTGCATTATCTTTTTTATATAATTGCTTGTTAACTTAACTTTCAGATTTTAACACTTTATTTATATTATTTTCTAATAATATAAATCTGCATAGACAATTGCATTTCAAATTGTCATATCATTTATAATAAAAATGATAGTAATAACAACAATAGTAAAAATGATATTAAAGAATATAAGTTTTAGCTTGAAGTGATGAATGCATGGTATCTTTATATATTGTGTTAGTCCATCCATGAAGAGTGAGGTAGAGAAAGGAAGTTTGATCAACGAGGAGTTTGCATATTAAGTTGTGTTTGGAATTTTTCAATAAAGAGATTCTCCTTGTTAATTCTCTCCTGTGTGGTGATCCCGTCTTTACATTGGTAGAAGGGAATATATAGAATTTGGGGTTTAAGTCTTTAGCACATGAGTCTAAGTGGTCACTCAGTGGAATTTGTCGGTATTCCGGGAGATTTATTTGTTCTTTATGCACCGTTACTCGTTTACGTAACGGGAGACTCGTTTGTCCAACATAATTATGTTGGCAACCAGCGCATGTGAGAACGTAGATAAGGTTCTCGGAGGAACAGGAGAAGTTAGTCTTGATTTTAAACTTCGTACCTTGTTTGAAGGTAAATTCAGAGCCTTCAAGTAGAAAGGGGCAGGTACCACAGTTTGAGCGTGCACATTTTTTACTGTTGGGGGTGGATGTGGTGTGTGAAGTTTGGCATTTGTCAAGAGTTTTTTTAAAGATTTGTGTTGCCTTTTGCATTTGAGGATTTTGTGTGTATTTATAATGTTTTTCATTTTTGGGTCTGTTGACAGTAGACTGAGGTTTTGTATGATTGTGGTGTATGCTTCGATATTTTTGGGGTTGTGGGTGGAAATGTATGGAAGTATTTTGAGGTTGTGTGTGGTGTTAGGTTGGGTGGTTTTCAGTGTAGTGTTGTCTAGTTCTTTGGCGCGTTTTATTCCATACTCTATAAGGGTGGAGGGATATTGACGTTGTAATAGTGTTTTTTTGAGGTCTTGAAGGCGTATTTCTCGTGTTTTTGGATCCGAGACAATGGTGCATACCCTTTTAGCTAAATTGAAAGGGATATTTGTCTTGGTGTTTTTGGGTGGCATGAACTAAAGAGGAGGTATTGTTGTGAGTCTGTAGGTTTGTGGTAGATGTCTGTTATGATTTGGTTCTTAGGTGTTTTTATAATTAGGAGATCAAGGAATGGGAGATGATGTTTGCTTAATTCCATAGTGAATTGGATGTTGGGATGTATGTTGTTTAGTATGGTTTTGAATTCCAGGAGTTTTTCATAAGGTTCTTTCCATATGATGAAACAATCATCTAAATACCTTTTCCAGTTTTCCATTAGGTAGGTGTGGAAAACATGTCCAAATTTCTGGCTTGATATTTCATAGAGTGACAGTTCGAAGTAACCCATTATGAGGTTCGCAAGGACTGGTGCAGCCTTGGTACCCATCGCAATGCCACATTTTTGACGGTAGTGTGTGTCGTCGAAGAGAAAAAAATTGTTTGTCAGAATGAACTTAAGAGATTCTGTAATAAAAGACTTGTTAATGCGGTCAGGGAATGTCTCTGGGTGTTTTTCTAGCCAGAAGTCAATTGCCTCTATACCATACTCGTGTGGAATGTTGGTGTAGAGGTTGATGACATCAAAGGATACCAGGAGTGCCTCCTCGTTAACTGTTTTCGGGAGGTGTTTGAGCATGTCCAGATCATCCCTAATGAAACTTTTGATGTGGGTAAGGAAAGGTTTCAAAAGGATGTCTAGGAAGTTACTCAGGCGGTGTGTTTCACAGGAGGTACCAGCCACGATGGGCCTTAGTTTTAGGTCCTCCGGTGCTTTGATGTTGATGTGGATGTCAGTGGAGAGTTTGCAGGCTTCGGTGATGTATTTGTTTTTATGGATTTTAGGAAGGCCATAAAAAAGGCTGGGCTTGCATTTGAAAATGGTGATATAATCCCTTTCTTTTTCTGTGAGTCCCTGACCGTGTTGGCGTATGAGTGTGGTGAGGTTTCTGATTGTTTTTTGCTGTTTGTAGTTGTTAATAACCTCATAGAAAATGTTATTGTTAAGCATGGAGAACACTAGGTGTTTATAAAATTCCGTGTCCATAAGGACCACAGCACTCCCTTTGTCCGCTTCTTTGATGGTGAGGTTTTTATCCAGTTGTATGTCACGTAGGTTTTCCCATTCTTCCTTACTGAAATTGGATTTTACCTTGGTTTTGCTTGGGGTAAAGGGGAGACTCTGGATGTGTTTACAGAAACGTCCAGTGTTTTATTTCTCCCTTTTGGTGGTAGGAAGTTGCTTTTATTTCTGATCAATGAATCGTCCCCATTGTTGATATCTGTCAAAGCTTCTGTTAGGCGAAGTTTTCTGCAGAATTCAGAAACGTCATCCTTGACCTCCGGGGGGTTGGGTGTTCTTGGGGTGGGTGTGAATTTCAAACCTCTTGCTAGGATGTTGATTTGGGTTGGTGTCAGTGTTTTGCTGGAGAGGTTTATAATTTTTGTTTTCTTATTTTGGGTCTGTGTTAGCGGTGGTGTTTGTATTTTTCCCCTCTGTCTAAAAAATGGTTGTTGAGGTAAGGGGTGTATTCTTTGTTAAAGTTCTGGTTGTATGTGTAGGAGTGTTTTTGGGTGGGGAGGTTGGAGGGGGGTAGGTAGTTGTCGTATTTGTGTTGGTATGGGATGCGATGGTGTAAGGATTTGTGAGAAATGCGATGGGTTTGTGGGTGTGTGACTGGTAGATTGTATGGGGGGATGTAGGGGGGTATGTAGTTGTGGTGATTGGGTTCGTGTGGGATGTGAGGGTTTGGAGATCTGTAGGAGATGTGGTAGGAATGTGGTTGTTGGATGGGTGGACTATAGGGGTTCGTTGGGTGGGTCTTATATGTATCGGTGTGGGTAGGATGCCTTGTTTGTTATTAGTGTGAGGGAGGGGAGCCTTGAGGGGGGGATAATTTCTAGTGTATGGGAGGTTCTTGAAGGTTCTAATCGGTGGGGGAGGGGTGTTAGAGTGATTGGAAAACCAGGTTTTGTGGTGGGTCTCATTTGAGATGTTTCGGGGGGGAAAAGGTTTTTTATATGGTTGGGGGAGGTTGTGTCCTGTTAGGAGGGGGTTTGGAGAGTATGTGTATTTGAGGTGCGGTTTGGAATGGTGTTTATGGGGTACAGTGGAAGTCTGTGTTGTGGGTACTTTTATGAATGGGTTTTTGGATTTATGGTTTAATATGAATTGTGTTTCATAGTTGAGGAAGAAATCTTTGTTGTTTTCCCAGCGTTTGAGGGAGGTTCGTTCTTCCTTTTCACATTCATCTTTCCATAGTTTAATAACAAGTTCGAGGGGCTGTTCGTTGGTGTGTGAGGTTAGTTCTAGAAGTATCTCATCGTCTATTTTTGTGTATTTTTGTTCGTGGTTTTGTGCTCTGAGTTTTAGAAGTTCTACTTCGGTTTTCATTTTTTCCAATGTTAGTTTTTCTCTTAGGGAGCGTTGTTTTTCAGGTTCGTCTGGGATGTGTTTGATTTGGAATTTTCGGGGTAGTATGATAGGGGAGGAGTTTAACCATTTGTCGTAAATTTCAGCTTTGTTTTGGTTTTTGAGCATGTTCCAGAAGAGAAGTTTTCTGTTGTGTAGTTTCTTAGTCCAAGTAGTGATGATCTGGTTTTTAATGCGTTGTGCTGGGGTTGAAATGTGTTCCTTCTGTGTGTTGAGTGGTGTCTCTTCTTTTTTTCCCCTTTCTAATTTTTAAAATAACTTCTTAAAACATAAATATTCTTGACAAGTCATACAATGACGAAAACCGGTTGAATAAATATATATTTATATATTTTATCATTTTCTCATTTTATTAAAATTTTCTTTCATTTGAGCATTCTGCATTTTTAAAAAAATTTTTCCTTACTTATCATTTCTCCACGTGCGGTCAACACAACCCCACCATTTATTGATATATATATATATATATATATATATATATATATATAAGTAGATGAATGAATTATCCTAGTATGGATAATTCTGTTAATCGATACCTGGGTAGCAAATTCCCTTCAGTAAAACACGGTTGAAGTTACATGCCAAGGGCTGAACCCCGTGTTCGTGTGTGGAAATTTGTGTGTTTTTTTATATGAATAAATGAAAAGAATGGAGTCGAACGATTTTATCAAAATTCCTTTACTTTTGACATATGTTTCGAAGACTGCATATTCTTAATTCTGAAGGAATGAAGGTTGCATTATGCCGTCTTCTCATCAGGAAATACAAGGAACCTCTATCAGCCTCAAGACGAAGAAAAGCTTCTTACCGTCTGCCTACATGGTTTCCACAGTGATAATGAGTATTTATTTAAATAATCCGTTATAAACAATGACGTCAAAATTGGTTGGAAGGAGGAAGTTATAAAAAAATAGGAAGGGGACAGTTTGTATGCTGTATGTATGGGGATTGACGGGTGTATGTTTAGTTAATGAGTTTGAGTGTTTGTGTGTGTGTATGAGTGTGTGTATATAACTGCATCTGTGTCTGTGTGTGTGTGTTTGCAAATGTAAATGTGGGGAGAACAATTGTCAAATATATATAGTATTAATGTGAGAAATTTGTGTCTGTGTGTTTGATTGTGCGCATGATAGAGAGAGAGAGAGGGGGGGGGAGGTAGAGAGAAAGAGATAAACATACACCAACTATATTTAATGTTTGTTGCAACAGAATAGAAAGGAAGCATTTGTCTACGGTAGTGGTGTAGACGTGAAAGTAATTATTAAAACCAAAGAGGTTATCTATATTATTTATTATTTATATGAGTGGAAGGTATGTTTTTGCCAATGTTTACATCTATAGGATTTTTCTATAATTGTGTTTACCAATTTTGACGTCATTGATTATAACGGATTATTTTAAATAAATACTCATTATCACTGTGGAAACCATGTAGGCAGACGGTAAGAAGCTTTTGTTCGTCTCGAGGCTGATAGAGGTTCATTGTATTTCCTGATGAGAAGACGGCATAATGCAACCTTCATTCCTTCAGAATTAAGAATATGCAATCTTCGAAACATATGTCGAAAGTAAAGGAATTTTCATAAAATCTTCGTTCGACTCCATTCTTTTCATTTATATATATATATATATATATATATATAAATTAGAGTAAAACCACTATTATGCGATTCAAACAACGATAGACATAAACCAAATCATAAATGAAAAAAAAAATTTTCAAACATATAACTAGATCACAAAACGTACAAAAACGAATAAACAATATATAAGTAAAAATTTGATTTAATATTAACTTGAATTTTTCCCTGTAAGTTTGGAGTTATACTCCCTTATATTATGTATGTGTGTATGTATATATAAAATGCCCTTCCTTACATCCCTCCTTACTTTCTCATGTGCAACTCGAGATTTCTCAAAAGTAGCTGTCCCCTCATGCACAATCCTTCTCCACCTGCTACGATCAATAGCTATGCCTTCCCATGTGTCAAGAGAGATGCAAGCATCTCTTAAGGATACCTTCAGCAAGTCCTTATACCTCTTTTTTGGTTTATGTGGAGGTCGTTCTCCTTTAGCTGACTCTCCATAAAAGAGTTGTTTTGGCATCCTTGAATCCTTCATCCTGACCAGATGACCACTCCATCTGAGCCGTTGCTTTAACACAAGAGCTTCTATAGTTTCACACCGAGAGCCTTCCAGTATTTCAAGATCACTGATGCGGTCCTTCCACTTAGTGCCATAGATCCGTCTGAGGTACATCTGATGGAAACGTTCCAGTCGTTTAAGGTGGTATCGATATGTTACACTTCCAGAAGGGAAGGGTCTTCCTTTGATGCTGACATGCAATGTCTGTGCAAGACCCTGCCTCAGTAAAGCTGGACTCAAGAGTCATCTTCGTAGTCATAAAGCGAGACAGATGAGTGACAACCTAGCCACTGGTTGTGGTGTAACACACCATACTAATCATATCTGTCGGGCATGTGGAAGAGAGTGTAATTCGGCAGGAGGACTTAAACGACATGCAAAGGTACATAAAGCCCAGTTACAACTACAGCCGGCTATTACCGGTGAAGATTTTAGTTGCCAAATCTGTACAAGACATTGTAGATCTTTAGCTGGGCTAAAAGTCACATTCGATCACAGCACCAGTAACAGTTAACCCACGTGCAATGGCCACACTCGATAACGAGGGGGCAGCCATAATATATAAAATACAAAACGGGACAAGAACGCAAAACATCGGACAACTAAGTGATACAAAAAGGGACAACAAAACATCCAGATAGACGATACAAAGAATCCGGATGTTTTGCGTTCTTGTCCCATTTTGTATATAAATATATATATATATATATATATAATATATATATATATATATATATATATATATATAACGGCGTACATACACTTTGTTCCTTTATTTATCTATCTATCTATCTATCTATCTATCTATCTATCTATCTATCTATCTATCTATCTATCTATCTATCTATCTATCTATCTATCTATCTCTCTCTCTCTATATATATATATATACACATATATATATATTTATATATAGAGGGCATTATACATACATGCCAGATGGCATTATACATACATGCCACACGCTAAGAGGGACAATTAGTCATTTCTACCAAAAATATTACTAATCCCACCGAATGCAATTTTTCAAAGTAAGACATTTAAAAAATATAGACCTGTATCACAGTGATTTCATACTTACGTATTCATCAGCAGGCCTGGATGTATCATACATAAACGACCCTGCCTCGCTTAAGCCGATCAGCTAACTGATCAACATCAACGAAGCACATGGGTGAGTTTACATATATTACATCCTGTAAATGTCAGACTTTTACGAATTGCATTTCGGGAAAGGAAAAGTTTTTTCGGAATAAAAATTTAGCAATTAAGGACAACCACTTAATAAGGAAAACTTAACAAGAAATTGTCAGGTAGATAGCGTGAAAACCTCATAAGAGAAAAAATTTCGAAAATAATTATTTCTTATTGAACATATTAATTTATATATATTATATATATATATATATATATATATATATATATAATATATATATATATATATATATATATATATATATATATCTTTATATATTTATATATATATATATATATATATATATATATATATATATAACGGGAAGCTTTATGAAAATAGACAAAAGACGAAGGCAGGTGGGAAACAAACAACAATTGTATTAGTATGGCGCTCAGGAAATATAAATAAAACAAGTCTTTAACGTTTCGAGCCTACGCTCTTCAACAGAAAGATACACAGAGAGAAAAAAAACACAGAAAGAAGGAGAGAAAAAAAATGCGTGCAGTAACTAACGAATCAACATGGCGATCTGATTTCGGCCAGAGGTCAAAGATCAAACATGAGACGCGAGAGCGAAATAAGGGGAGATAATAGGGTTGATAATAGGGTTGAATGACCAGCTATTAGTGCGTAGGAGAGGTCTGGACGTGTGTATGTATAGGGTTGGTGTATGTATTAGTATGTATTAGTATGTATAAGGGTGTGTGTGTGTGTGTGTGTGTGTGTGTGTGTGTGTGTATGAGAGAGTATTAGTGCGTATGATAGGTCTGGACGTGCGTATGTATGGGGTTGGTGTATGTATTAGTATGTATTAGTATGTATTAGTACGTATTAGTATGTATAAGTGTGTGTGTGTGTGTATGAGAGGAGAAGAGGGGGAGGAGAGGGGAAAGAGGAGAGGAGGGGGCGGGGAGGGGATATATATATATATATATTATATATATATATATCCCAGACACCCCAAAACTTCACTTTTCAAGCCTTTAGCATTCCTTCAGGATTATTTCAAACTTTTATTCCACACTTATCGATCAACACAGCTGAAGCTTTTATGACATTTTATTTTTCGTTAATTGGAAGGCGTCAAACGACACACCTCTACCAAAGCAGATCCATAAAGTTTGGATTTTCTCCCCTCCTTTATCACTTCAAGAGTGATGAAAAAGTTAAATGAACCTCAGAAGAATTGGTACTTTTGAATCATAGACCTGGAAATGCTTACTAATATGTCTATACATTCCAGCTAACCTAGCTTTGAATTAACTCGGCCACACTATTCTGCGACAGAGAGTATGTAATTACCTTAAGATGTGTGGTTAAGCATTATCATGATTAAAGGTGACTGCTGGGCGAGAGATAAATTTTATGGCATCTCCACATGGTAAATTTATGAGTAGTAAAATCTGAATCTAATGTGAAATAATCATTCCGTAGTAACACAAAGAAGGCATAACCCAGAAATGTTTCCTTATGATACTCGCATTCAAACATCTACACATGCATAGGTTAACAAGAGTGTCCTCACACATACTGGAGAAAAATGCAGGCGTGTGTATGTATGTATGTATGTATGTTTGTATGTATGTATGTATGTATGTATGTATGTATTCAGAGTCGAGCAAATTTAATATCGACTTAGCTCGTCACTAGATTTTTGGCCAACCTGACGACAATCAATTCCTCTGCTCCTTGGTGAACTAAATGCGGCATTTTGGTTTTTCAGTGGATGCGATATTTGATATATGTGGTTATGTTGTGTAGTCCCATGATAATCGTAATAGAGCAAACCTCTGATTAAATGTACTCCAGTTATAACCATCTTGTATTTTTCCTATCTATAGGGAATCCCAGCTCACATTACGCAACGGTTCTTTTAAAAGAATGTAGCTTGTTAACTGAGAAAGACTTGGATGCTATTTCTAAAATATCTTTTATCTTGTACATGTCTCCCTCATTGCCTCGCACACACACACACACACACACACACACACACACACACACACACACACACACGCACACACACACACATGCCAGTTGGGTGACGATTTGTGCTCTATTGTGCCGTCTTAACTTATTGCATTTTGGCACAGATAGGAACCCGATTAAATTAAGTCCGGTACTTTCACTGGTATTCTATCGAACGTGGAAAAACAAAAAGTTCTTGTTTACAAACAACAGCAGTAATTTTATTCAGCTGAATACACGTCATTGATTGGTTGAAATTACCGAAATACGAGAAAGTTAACGTGAAATAACTTCGTAAATATAAGTTTTTCTCAAAAATGCTAAGAGTAAAAGATGTTTTATATGACACATTCTACCAGTGTCCGAAGTTTGAAAGTGTTTAGTTACAAAAAATTATTTTTTAAATCTGTAGGTCAAAAGGTAAAGATCCGTTGTTGTTGCTGTAGTTGTTGTAGTCAGGCCTCGAATGCAATGTTGCACGCAACAATAGTGTCACTACCGCTAACTACAGCAACTGCCTTTCTTTTAGTAAGAATAAATATCGAAACATTAAAATATACAGAAATATACACAAAATAATATAGAAAGATAAACGTAATAAGAGTTTGGAAAATAAATATTTTGTATGTAAATGGGTTTGTTTGTTACAACTGGTAAAACTGGGCGCAGACGTGATGAAATGGAGAAGAAATTCCCTTTGTACGTCTATAGCCCTGTGATCGGCGAGACATCTAAGACGGGTGTTTATTTTCCAAGGGTTTTCTATCGACCCAAGCCTTGTGCGTGAAACTGCATAGACGGAAGCATGGAACCCTGCCAAATGGAATATATTTGATATTCAAAGCACTAGCCTTATTATTGTATCATGCTCATTCTGATTGGGATTACCCAACGCAGTGATTCTCAGCAATTTTTTTTACCTATGGTCCTCTTTTATTCCTATTTAACTCGGATGTATTCTCCTAACCATTCGATGTTTAAAATATATTTTTGTGATTAAATATTATTAGGAATTTAATTTTAAAAATTGTGAAAATATTTTGTGTATTGTTAAAGTATAACCAACTTATTGCACAAATTTTAACAGCAAATTGTCAGATCCCGAAAGGCCATATGGACACCAGTTGAGAACTACTGACCTATAGGCTATAATTATCTGTGGAATACTCAAACACTTTCACCATCATTCACTGAATTAACAGTTCAGTTGACCAAACAACTGGAATAATTATTGTAGAACTTGACAGAGACCCATTGTGAGACTGGGTTTCTATTCTAGTAACGTTTATTTGATGTTTTAATAACAACCCTCGCAAATTATTCTTTTGTTCTTTTACTTGTTTCAGTCATTTATACTGCGGCCATGCTAGAGTACCGCCTTAAAGAGTTTTAGATGAAGAAATCGACCCCAGGACTTACTTTTGCAGGCCTAGTACTTATTCTATTCGTCTCCTTTACCGAACCACTAAGTTACGGGGACATAAACACACCAACATCGGTTGTCAAGCGATGGCGGGGCAAGAAACACACGGAACTGAACCCGGAACCATGTGGTTGTGAAGCAAGCTGATTACCACACAGGAACACCTGCGCCATAACTAGTTACTATTTGTTTGGCTTTGTTTTTCTTTTTCATCATAACTATATCATTTATTGGCAAAGTCTTAGTTAATTTCAATTTCGGGATATGTACTGCTTGCTGGTCACTATAAAGGGAAATCAAATTAATGATTTTTATTTTATGACTTTATTGTCAGTGGAATATTTAAGGAATCGTTAAAACTCCGAATTTTTAAAATATTTAATTCAGTAAAGGAATAGCATAAAAGTTTCTTAAATATGAGTGCTTCTATAGTGACAGTATCTGTTGAAATAGTATCCTGGTGTTCGTAAGTTTATTGAAGTTCATACCATCAAAATACATTTTAGTGAGTATGGCAAATTATTATATATATATATAATAATTTGCCATACTCACTAAAATGTATTTTGATTATATATATATATATATAAAACTCATAAATTATATATTGGTCCGTTTCTTTCTTCACTGCAAGGAGCTGTAGCCAGACATCGTCGTCGTCTCAGTACTCTGACGGTTACGACAACGAGGGTTCCAGTTGATCCGATCAACGGAACATCCTGCTCCTGAAATTAACGTGTAAGTGGCAGAGAACTCCACAGATCCATGTACCTTTAACGTAGTTCTCGGGGAGATTCAGCGTGACACAGAGTGTGACAAGGCTGGCCCTTTGAAATACAGGTACAACAGAAACAAAGAGTGAGAGAAAGTTGTGAAAGAGTACAGCAAGGTTCGCCACCACCCCCTGCCGGAGCCTCGTGAAGCTTTAGGTGTTTTCGCTCAATAAACACTCACATCGAAACCGCGACCCCACGACCGCAAGTCCGCAGACCTAAATACTGGGCCATTGCGCCTCCACAACCAGACATAGTAACTATTTGTAGATAGGTAATTTGAACCTGGGAAACACACAAGTCACAGTCTCAGAGATAATATGACAGCACGAATAAATAATCGCTTGAAGACATGAAAGATAACGCTTAATAAGAAGGAAATGAAAAATTAATTAGTCTCCAATTTTAGCACAAGGCCGGCAATTTCGGGTGTGGGTGCAAGTCGATTACATCGACCCCAGTGGTCAGCTGGCACTTAATTTATTGACCCCGAAAGTATGAATGGCAAAAGCAACTTCGGTACAATTTTAACTCATAATGTAAAGATGGACGAAATGTCGCAAAGCGTTTTGTCCGGCGTGTTAACGATTCTATTACCTCGTTGGCTTGCATGAAATAATAAATACTAGCAGGTCCTGCAGAAATTCCACAGTGTAAGCCAGCATATTTGAAAACATTATGTTGTTATATTAAACACAAGCAAAGAATTTCAAAAAAGTTCTTTTGAAATGTTGCCATTTAATCATAACGGAACGTTCAAATATATTCGAAATGAACTAAGAGGTATTGCGTATTTTACTTCCTTTAATATGCTTGAAAGATTTATGCTTTATAGTTTAAGGAAATACAAGATGAATTAAAATGATAAAACTTATTCGTATGTATATATATATATATATATATATATATATAAACCACCTTTCGCTGTCCAACCACCACCAAGTCTCAGTCAATATTATTTACCAATTGATATTATTTTCATTTTTTTCTTCATTTCAGTACAGTTCAGCAATATATCTACTTGTATATCTATCAAAATATATCTCTATCAGCATATGTGTTTATCTAATGGACAGAAGAACGAGAAGGACACCAAAAGAGAAACAAAATTACGGATAATACAACCAGATTGACAAATAGAGAAACGAAATAGTGTTGTAATGTTTTAATACCTTTGTGCTTTGTGTAAGATTCAGTGCTGAGGTAAAATTCGTTGATCAATTGAATTTTGCTTCTAGTTTGTAGCCATTTCATTTCAGTTACGGTGTTAATTATCTGTTACAGACGTATGTGTCTAAACGTCACAATCATGGGCGGAGATGCCATTGTTTGGTTGAGAAATTCACTACGCAACAATGTGATTCCGAATCCTCTCCGTGTGTGCAGTACTGCAGGTAAAGACTCTTCTACCGTGACCTCGGGTTGATCAAAAGCATGCGAATGAAATGTTGGAGATGGAAACTGTGTATCGACATGGGATGGGAATTAATCAATGGTTGACTTTACTTTTTCCTCTCTTGTGAGGACAATGAGATAAATATCTGACAAAATACTGAAATCTATATAACTGACTAAAACCCTTAAAAGTTGCAGTTCAATGTCGATTGAAACATGTAAAAGAATAAGAGAGTAATATTGATACCTCTGTGGAACTCCATGATTTGGATGCGACCAGAAGTCTGCACTGAGAAACTTCGTGCAATAGAAAATGACATCATAGCAAACTACGTAACAGTATGTGTAATTGAAGAGATAGAAATATAAAGAGGACTACACAATAGAGAGTTTTGAAGTGAGGTCCCCAAAGTACCTGCTTAATTGCTATCAAAATATGCTGTCTGCTATAGGCTTTCACTGATAGAGGCAAGCACCAATGGAAACGGTTTCTAGGAAAGAGGCCACCATGTTAACTAGTCTTTTATTTCGTGTGTTAGTCGCTTCGAATTCCTCGCCCAAATCACAAGCAATAAGCTGTGTGCAAGCTGGCAAATCTCTTGAGATTTGATTTAATCTCAGCCCTTTGGCCCTGAGTGAACTAATACACAAATACGCAGACTGAAAAAGAGTTACAGCTGACATTATAATAATATAGGTTACTATTACACCTCTACAGTTAAAAAGTGGGTGAGCCCTTTGAATAAAATTCCCATTGCAAAAGTGATATGGAAGATTGCAAACGTCTTCATTCATTTGAACTATATCATAGAGGGGTGGATTGATAACGATAAAGTATCACCTTTAGATTTCAAACGCCTGCGTGTTATTTTTAGACGTGTTAGAGAATTACTAAAATAACCTAATCTTGGCGAACTAAGTTGGATGTTTTCGATGAATGATGAGAAAAAAAAATGTTTTTGTAAAATATGTCATAAGTTAAAATTAAAATTGCACTATATTTTTGCATATGCAAGTGTGCACAAAGTGTCTATATATGTGCATGTGCTTACATGTATGTGTACGTGTATGAGATAGTATATATTTGTGTATGGTACACACATAGCGAATGATAAGTTCGCTTCGCAGTTATCTGGTCCCATGTTCGAACACATTGTATGTTTTCATGGACGAGTGCTTTCTCAGTCAGTCTAACCAAAGGTTTGTGAACTAAATTAGACTATGTCCATTATAACAATAGATGTGCTGATAGAAAGAAGCTCGTCGGATTGTTCCTCTCGGGGGCATAGTCTTGCTACATACAATGTCACGCTGATTCTCCTTGAGAATTACATTAAGATTACATATACCTCTGGCATACTCAGTCATATTCAATGTATTACAATGAGCAGGTACTTCAGTTAATTGAATAACTGGAATACTCACTATAGATTGTGACAATGGAATCATTTACTTTTTAGATACTCTGTGTACAGAGTGCTGTGATATTGCGATAAACCCTTTTCTTCGCGTTCGGAACCCGTATTTTTATCTGCTTCACATTCATCGTCAAAACCCTTGGACCTTGTGTCTTCCACTTTCCTTTTTACTCTAAATCTTATACTTCAGTGTTAATTACCATCGTATGAAAATTTAGGTAGAGTTTTTCAGTAGGACTATTTACAAACACATTCTCATACACGCTAACATACATTTACATACAGATAAATACACACGCGCATACACGTATGCACATGCATACACGTACACATATAGACGCATACTAAATGAAAATTGGCCCCAACATTTCAGTAGATATACTGGTTAGATTACGACTTGTGAATGTCAGTTTTTAGGTTACTGGTGTCGAAAGATACATGGAACGGGATACATTGATATGAATTCAATTCAATAAAACTAGCCGAATTCAATTTAATAAAACTAGCCACTAGTTTTGTAGGTCGCCACAAGACGCAAACATATACGAACTTAGCTTTCAAACACACACATACACACGCGTGCGTACACGCACACACACACATATATTCGTTAGTTTGTATGCAGGTGTGTATACGTGCACGTGTGTTACTATATGTGTGATATGGACATTATTTATATATTGTGCATATATTAGCTAATAAAAATAAACGACACAATATTGTCAAAATTGTCCAAGGTAGTCATAGTCCAGATGTACACACTTCTTAGCTATCATTTCGTCGGCCATAGATAGCGTAATGTTTTCGAGGAAAATCTTTTAGGTTATCAGATTGCCCTATCTTATCCTACCATGTGGATACCCGAGTAAGATATACGACTACTCCTGCTGTTGTGGTAGATTATTTTAGCTCATGTTCTTTGCGAATAAGTAAAAACAAAATGTATTTTCAATTTCTCTAGTGAGCGGCTTTCGTTTCAGTTAGTTATGTAAGTAAAAGAAAAAAGACTAAAACAGTAGCATTTCTATAATTATATATTGCTTCAGTGAATGTGTGGAAAAATCTGTCACATACGTTATCTAAGACTTCTGATTTTAATTACTTGATTGATCAAAGATTATACTAATAAATTACGGATTTATTATGGACTTTCTTAACTTATTTACTTTGTATATATTATTTACGTCACAAAGGTGGCGAGCTGGCAGAAACGTCAACACATCGGGCGAAATGCTTAGTGGCATTTCATCCGTCTACATGTTCTGAGTTCAAATTCCGCCGTGGTCGACTTTGCCTTTCATCCTTTCACAGTCGATAAAATACGTATCAGTTGTGCACTGGGATCGATGTAATCGACTTAATCCATTTGTCTGTTCTTGTTTGTCCTCTCTGTGTTTAGTCCCTTGTGGGTAGTAAAAAATAGGTATTTCTTTCGGTTTCACACTCTGAGTTCAAATCCCGGCCAGGTCAACTTTTCCTTTCATTCATTCGGAATTGATGAAATGAAGTACCAATCAAGTTTTGGAGTCAATGTGAGCACCTAACGCCCTCCTCCCGAATTCGATAGATATGTGCCAAAACTTGAAACCATCATGTACATTTTATGCATCGTTATTGCTTTTTTCTTCTCTATCTTTGTATCACAGTTTCAAGGATGTCTGAATCTTTCAACCAGAATGCATTCTGCAACGTTATCGTAACAATCTAAAAGGTCGATTAAATAAAATACTAGTGAAGTACTGTGGTCGATGGTATCAACTATACACTCTCTTCAAATTAACTAGCCTCGCGCCTAAATTAAAAACACTTATGATATATTAAGGTTGAAAATAGCAACTGATTTCAAACTTGAACCAAAAAATTAATGAAACGGTAACATCATCAACTGATATAGAAGAGTACTGGCCAAAGAAAAACAGAAAAAAAGAAAAGGATTTTTTTTACACAGGATAATTGTCAATGGCTATTTTTTTTCCCCAGTTCATTCTGACCTTCAGCTTTATGTTAACATCTGCTAGGCAGCTAATTTCTACAAATATGCTGTTTCTCTTCTCTAACCCAAATCATTATATCAGGTCTGCTGGGCTTACATTTCATTGAGGTCTTCACTAGTACATTCCACCAGTATTCCTTTTTATTACGAGTGGCTATAGCTCCTACCATATTGTGGGTTCTTATTTTTTTGTCCTCGGGATTATCCTTCCCACGGATTTCATTATAGAGCGTCCTAGCTACAACCTCATGGCAAATAATCAAAAGTAGAAGAGGACATAGATACACATGAGTGTGTGCGTGTGAATGTGTGTGTGTAAGCGTGTGTATGTATGTGCATGTTCGCGCATATGTGTGATGAATAATTTCTTTCGTTATCTCTTGCTCAGAGTCAATTAATATGTTGCATAACATCAAATTTGAAACAACTAAGCTAAATTCTATTTGAATGTTCGCACGTCTTCAAAATTCGACATTACGTCAATTTTCTTTGGCAGCCACTTCTAGTTGTCGGCTCTACCAAAATCTGTGATATAACTTTGGACAGCCTGATCA
>NC_042999.1:167544630-167579630 GCF_006345805.1 Octopus sinensis | reverse complement strand
GAGATACTCTGTAGGCGCTAGAAGACTGCACTTGGAGACCACATGGTCAATGGTTTCATTTTGTTGCTTGCATACACGACACGTTGGACTGCTTCTGATCTTTAATATGTTGGCCTGGTAGTTTCTTGTTGGTAGGCATTGATCTTGAGCTGCTATGATAAACCCCTCTGTTTCAGATTTTAAGCCAGAGGCCATTAGCCATTGATGGGTCAGGGCTTTGTCGATATCTGCATTATTCGCTCTCTTTGGGTATTTGCCGTAGAGAGGTTTTTCTTGCCATTTATTATTCAGAATATCTAAGGCCGCAGTTTTGGCACGGGTTTTCATGCGCCTAGCTTTTTCTGTGCTTGTTTCTTGTATGTCTATCTCTAATTCCGAAATTGGTTGTATTCGGAATTCACTTAGATATTCCTTTGCCTGTTTTGTGACTGAGTATGATGCTTTCTTGTTTTCATGTTTTGAGACAAGTTTTAACATCCAGTCCTCAGAGTTTTTCAGGTAGGTGTCTAGGCCAATTGTAGCAATCTTCATTGTTATTGCCAGTTGCAAAAGACCACGGCCCCCGTCTTTTCTTGGCAGATAGAGTCGTTCTGTATCTGCCTTAGGGTGGTGCATTCTATGCATTGTCAACAGTTTCCTTATTTTTCTGTCGAGCTGACATATTTCAGTAATTGACCAGTTAACAATATTGAAACTGTAAGTCACGACTGGGTATGGCTAATGCATTGATCGCTTCGATCCTGTTTCTTGCATTCAGCTCTGTCTTGAGTATTGCTCTCACTCTTCGATAGCATTCTCTCCTGATCCTTTCCTTCATCTCTGAATGCCTTATTCCGTTCCCTTCAATTACCCCTAGGTACTTGTAGCTCTCCGCTGGGTCTAGTTCTTTTATGACATTCTGTTGGTCAAGGTTACGTTAGATGTTTCTGTCATTTTTCCTTTGATAAAGGTAGCCTTTGCACATTTATCGAGGCCGAATTGCATTCTGATGTCGTCACTGAATTGTTTGACTATCGCTAGTAAGCCCTTGAGTTGTTGATCATTTTTTGCAAAAAGCTTTAAATCATCCATGTAAACGAGATGATTTATATTTTTATCAAACATTTTATACCCGTACTGCGCGTCATTGAGCAGCTTTGAGAGAGGTATTAAGGATAAACAAAAGAGGAGTGGTGACAGTGAGTCACCCTGGAAAATGCCACACGAAATTTTTACATCACCAGCATTTAGGGATTCACTGTCACTGTTCAGAGTTAGTGTGGTTCTCCATGATCTCATACTTACAGTCAAGAAGTTTCGCAGAGTTGTGTGCTATCTTATACATTTCAAGGCATTTCCTAATCCAGCTATGTGGTAGGCTATCAAAAGCCTTTTTATAGTCTATCCAGGCTATTGATAAGTTTTTGTGTCGTTTGTGACAATCTTCTAAGATCATCTTATTGATGAGTAGTTGGTCTTTACAGCCGTAGGATCCACGTTTACATCCTTTCTGTTCATTAGGGAATATGCTGCTGTCTGTTAAAAAACTATAGGTATTTCCGTCAGGACAGATGTTAGAGTTTTGTACATAGTGTTAAGCAGGTTATGGGTCTATAGTTTTTTGGTTCATTTGTTTCTTCACTTTTTGGAAGCAGGAATGTTAACCCATTAACTAGCCAGGAGGCATCCTACTAGGGTGTTGCTATTATATTATTATATTATTATTATTATATCATTATTATTATTATTATTATATGTTTGACTTTTGCTTTATATTTGTACAATTTCACTCCAAGTTCCACCCAGAGACCTCATGAGACAAAAAGTTAGAAGTTCTAGTTGGCATTTGACTAGGGTGCATATATTTGATTTTGCACAAAATATTGTTCTAGAGAATGTTCAAGAAAGCATATATTATTACAAGTTTGTTTTAAAATTTGAGATTACATAGACAGTATTTTACGTAGGATATGGGCAGTTCCCATGAGCACTACTTTTCGAATTTTTGCCATTTTTAGATTTCCTGGTATCTGAGCTAGGTAGCAATCAGCGCCATTTGCTATCATTCCTTGGGCGCCTACGACAAACAGGTTCTACGACAAACAGGTTCCACGTTTTGCCAATTTCTATTTCAAGATCTTTATAGTTGCTCAGTTTTTGGTAGGTCTTGACACATACAATTATGTCGATTGGGACAGTCATATTTATGAGGTGGCAGGATTTTTGTCTGAAGTCCTTCAATATAATGTCTGATCTATTCGTATCTATCTTTCTGTCGGTTTGAACGGTGAAGTTCCAGAGGAGTGAGATGTGGTCATTTTCAAGCAATGGAGGTGGTTTGTGTTCCCACTAGTTTTTATTATGGGGCAGGTCCAAGTTTTTGAAAATTACCCGGTGTATATACTGTGCTGGTCTATCAAGCCTGTTGAGATACTCTGTAGGTGCAAGAAGACTGCACATAGAGACAACATGATTGATGGTTTCATTTTGTTGTTTACATACACGACATGTTGGGCTACTGCCGTTCTTTAAGATGTTGGCCTGGTAGTTCCTTGTAGGTAGGCATTGATCTTGAGCTACTATGATAAATCCTTCAGTCTCTGATTTTAAGCCAGACGCCATTAACCATTGATGGGTAAGAGCTTTGTCAACATCGACATTATTAGCTCTATTTGGGTATTTGCCATTGAGAGGTTCTTCTTGCCATATATCAATAAGAATATCCAAGGCAGCTGTTTTAGCACGGGTTTTCATACGCTTAGCTTTTTATATGCTTGTTTCCAGTACGTATAATTCTGGGATTTATTGTATTGGGAATTCATTTAGATATTTCTTCGCCTGTTTTGTTACTGAGTATGGGGTTTATTATTATTATTATTATTATTATTATTATTATTATTATTATTATTATTATCATCATCATCATCATCATCATCATCATCATCATTATTATTATTATCATTATTATTATTATTATTATTGTTATTATGCAGTAGTTTTATTTTTATAGCGTGCTTTCACTTCACTACCGAGCGCAGCTCTGTGTGCCTTGGGAATGTGCTGTGGTTTGTTGTGATGCTCTGATGGTTACTGTATTGAAAGTGTTTTGCGTAGGATGTGTGCAGTGCCCAGTAGTGCAATTTTCTGTATGTTATATGTGTTTGTAAGTCCTGGTGTTTTTGTTATGTATTTGTCTGAATATTTTTTTATCATGCCTAATGCACCTACTATGATGGGAATTGTTTCTGTTTTCAGATTTCACATTCTAGTTACCTCTATTTCCAGGTCTTTGTATATTGAGAGTTTCTTCGTTTCTTTTAGAGAAACGTTGTTATCTGCTGGTATTGATACATCAATTAGGAAGCATTTCTTTCTTCGTGAACTCTGACAACTATATCTGGTCTATTGACCTTAATTTCTCTATCTGTGTGTATTGGCATATCCCATAGTCTGGTTGCTTTCTCGTTTTCTGTGACCTTTTCTAGTGTGTGCCTATACCATCTTTTTTCTGTTGCTATTCCATAGTGTTGGCATAGCTTTCAGTGTATATAGATTCCAACTTTGTCGTGTCTGTGAATATATTCCTTCTTAGCCAAGACTTGGCAGCCAGAGATAATATGATTTATTGTTTCTTCTCCATCTCCACATATTCTGCAGTTACGTGTTATGTTTCTTTTCATTATATGTTTTCGGAAATTTCTGTGGGGAGGCTTTGGTCTTGTGCTGCAATTAAAAATCCTTCAGTCTCTGCTTTGAGTCGTGAGCTTCTCAGTCATTGCTGGGATTTTGCTTTGTCTATTTCTTTTGCATTTAGTTTAGCCAAGTATTTGCCATGAAGGGGGTTTTCTTGCCATCGTTTTATCATGACCCGTTGCTGTTCTAGTTTTAGTTTGGATTTCATTTGTTCTACATCTTTTGTTGTTGTTTCTTATTCTTCACAGTTGTTAGGTAGTATGACTTCTTGTTTGTATTTGTTAAGTTCCTTAAAGACTGAAAACAATTTTTTGTTTTGTTCGTGTTTTGTGGCTATTTGTATTATTTTTCCTTGCTTCTGAAATAGGTATTTTTGAAGTCCTATGGTGGTTATTTTGCAATAGTTTTCTGGCTGTATAAGGCCTCTGCCACCGTTGTTATCCAGCAAGGGACCAGCACATACGGCATAGATAGAACAAACAAGTCAATGCTGTGGTCATGGAGTGTTACTACTTGAGCAACCCTGTAGACGAATATGGTGTTCATATTAGGGGATATCGACAACGTATGTATGATCGATGGAGAGAAAAAGGATTGTTTCAACTCACGGAACAGAGATCAAGCTAGAGCAATAAGAAAAAATCGTTGGCTCACAGAAGTAGAAGTCGAAGCTATCAAAAGACGGGTACTGGAAAACAGCAGCGGAGGAAACGATGACAATACAGTTCCTACTGATAAAAGTAATTTCATGGCAAAAAACAGAGGTGAGATCTCTAATAAACCACAAGAAAGGAACAGTGATAGTTTGCCCAATTAGAGACATATAGATGGTCTAGAAGACAATAAAACTAATGGTAACATGACAGATGGGTAAAAGGCAATCTACGACGGAATAAATGCAAGGCTACAGGAGAATGATAGCGACATTATTTGCAACCTTAAAAAGGTTGATGGGTGGAAATTGAACCAAGAAACGAAAAATGTCAATGAAATTCTGAAATACATCAGAACAAAAAACATCACAGAAACAAATAATTGGATCAAAGTAGCAAATGTTGTTGCAGAAAATGTAGGTGTTGATGTCAAGAAAAAGAAATATGATGGGAGTAACAAAAGAAAAGATCCACGGCGGGGTTAGATATGCCCTCGAAGGATATTTCTGTGTTAGACCGAAAAGGAGAGCTTAAAAGCGAACAAAAATACAGGGCACTGAACAGAAAGTATGATATTGAAAGAAAGGGCCTGAAAGTGGTAATGGAGGAACTGAAACAGTGCCTCGTTGCAAAAAAAGCAAAGATGGTAAAATACGACCAAAGAATGAAGGGATACCAGCAGAATAGGTTATTCTGAGTAGATCAGAAGAGATTCTACAAAGAAATAAAGGGAGAGTGTACAAATGAAAAGTTGATAACAGATAACATTGAAAGTCAAAAGTTTTGAAGAAACATCTGGAGCAAAGAAAAGGAACGCAAGAAGCATGCTGAATGGTTACAAGAACAGAAGCAAACAGTAGTCTGTCCACAACAGGCAGAATAGTCATTTCACTTAGGGGAGTGAAGAAAATGAGCAAAAAAAAATGGGCAACTAAAAGGCTCCGGGACCAGATGGAGTTAACATTTTGTATATGACTGTGTATCTGTCTGTGAGTGTATGTGTGTAAATGTATGAGTATATGTCTCAGTGTGTGTGTCTTTCTGCGTTAGGTACGTTATTAAACATACGTACATCTATGGCAACAGTCCGGATACTTATTGATCAGACCTAGTATATATGTAAATATATATATATATATACATATATACACATGTGTGTGTGTTTGTGTGTGTTTTGTATGCGGTGGGGCGTGTATATATTACTGTAATTATTCATTTAAAACCCAGTAATGTAGCTGTACTAAGGAATGAGTTACACATCACAAAAGTTATATTTAATTCTTTAGTGTTGTAATTTCATACTGTGGAAGATCTTCATGAATTCAGAATGTAAACATAATATTTTTCAGATATTACTTAGCAATTAATTTCATTTACATATCCCTCCGGAGTTGACAACATAAGTACCAGTAATAACCACCCGTACCTTTTATGTATGTATGTATGTATAAGTATATATCACGTTGAAAGCACCGGTTCTCGTCTAATCACCGAAGTTAAGCAACATCGAGCCTAGTTAGTACTTAGATAGGTGACCGCTTGGGAAACCAGGTGCTGTAAGCATTACATTACTATAGGCACAGGAGTGGCTGTGTGGTAAGTAGCTTGCTAACCAACCACATGGTTCCGGGTTCAGTCCCACTGCGTGGCATCTTGGGCTATAGCCCCGGGCCGACCAATGCCTTGTGAGTGGATTTGGTAGACGGAAACTGAAAGAAGCCTGTCGTATATATGTATATATATATGTATATGTGTGTGTGTGTGTATGTGTTTCTGTGTCTGTGTTTGTCCCCCTAGCATTGCTTGACAACCGATGCTGGTGTGTTTACGTCCCCGCCATTAGCGGTTCAGCAAAAGAGACCGATAGAATAAGTACTGGGCTTACAAAGAATAAGTCCCGAGGTCGATTTGCTCGACTAAAGGCGGTGCTCCAGCATGGCCGCAGTCAAATGACTGAAACAAGTAAAAGAGTAAAAGAGTAAAAAGAGTATATATATATATATATATATATATATATATACTTATGATTACACACACACACACATAGATACATGTATGCAAGTATGTATGTCTTAATGTATGTATATGTTATGTTTGTATGTATGTACACATGAGTTGTGGTAATGTAATAAATCCTTAATGAGGCAAATCAAAGAATGAGTCTCTACGATGTCAGTTGATCTGACATCACACCACGATGTCTTGGAGGAAGAATGAATTTAGTCCCTGATACACTGTTTGAAAGACGGGGAAAATGAAAGAAGAAAAGGAAAGGAAATGGAATTGGGATTGTCATGGCCAGAACTCCATTTCCACTAGGGCTTGAACAGACCCCATCTGAAGCTGAAGATCAACAATATCATTATTTTGAAAAATAAAAAAATCATTTATGCTCATTATTGCTGTTCCTTTGCCTAAAATTAGAACTGATTTAACAAAAAAGGGATCGGAGTGTCAGAAATGTTACAGCAGTCATGGGCAAACTGCAACCAGCAGGACTTTTTGAATGGACTTCAACGAAAAATGATCATGAATCTTTTTCGTAGTGCGGCCCACCTAATGATGAGTAATCTCTCATGCGGTCCACTTCTCGAGTAAGGTTGCCGACACCTGTGTTAGAGACTGCGATAAAATATATTGTGGAAATGCGGAAGAACATTATCTAAAGGTAAGTGTGATATGGAGTTAAGACTTTAGTGTGACAGGGGGGGGGGTTAATCTGCACTCATTACTAGTCACAGGTTCGTCCTTGCCTGAGTGATAGTGCCAATCAAGAGTACCAGTTATGGGTCAAATAGCCGAAGATGGCAAAGTCAGACGCAACTCAAGAAGGGCTGGCCCTGAAGCATGTGTAACACAGGTCTACTAGCATGTAGACATGCTCTGATGTCACTTGAACCAAGTTTAAGTGTTAAATAGGCCTGATACTTCAAGAGTAATCTTTGAAGCAGAGAACTAGCAGAGTGAACAGCAAACAAATCGGCGAAAGGAAAAGTTACGAATCTTCAAATTAAGGCTTAGAAATCTATATGGGAAGCACTCCGTCGGTTGCGACGACGAGGGTTCCGGTTGATCCGAATCAACGGAACAGCCTGCTCGGGAAATTAACGTGTAAGTGGCTGAGCACTCCACAGACACGTGTACCCTTAACGTAGTTCTCGGGGGATATTCAGCGTGACACAGAGAGTGACAAGGCCGGCCCTTTCAAATACAGGTACAACAGAAACAGGAAGTAAGAGTGAGAGAAAGTCGTGGTGAAAGAGTACAGCAGGGATCACCACCATCTCCTGCCGGAGCCTCGTGGAGCTTTAGGTGTTTTCGCTCAATAAACACTCACAACGCCCGGTCTAGGAATCGAAACCGCGATCCTATGACCGCGAGTCCGCTGCCCTAACCACTGGGCCATTGCGCCTCCACAGAAATCCATAACCGCCGACGCTTGTAGGTATGGTACATGAAGAGAGAGAGAGAGAAAGAGAGAGAAAGAGAGAGAGAGGGGGAGAGAGACGGACAGACAGATAGATAGACAGAAAGAGAGAGAGAGAGAGAGGAAGAGAGAGGGGAAAACTGTGAGAGAGAAAGAAAGCGATTTGAAGGATATTTGGCTGCTATTTCTACCTGATGGAGTGATCATGTAGGTTCCCTCATTAGCTTGAATTATTGGTGTTGGTCTGCTTTATGTTTTGTCGTAATAATTTTATGTTTCGTTGTTACATGATCAGGAGTTGTCCCATAGCCGTGTTATTAAGTTGCTACATACCATGTTGTCATGTAATACACTGCTATATGAGTTCTTACATTCTTGCTTTCTATGAGCTCATAATAATAATAATAATAATAATAATAATAATAATACTGGTTTCAAATTTTGACACATGACCAGCAATTCTGCTCAATACCACAGATTTGCTTGTCAGTTGTTTGACTTTAACCAGTTGAGCATGTCCTTTAGTGGCTGACGATATGTGCATCTCTGATTACGAGCAGAAGTAGTGGGGGAGCATCATAGCCATGTGTTGAGAGGAATTATTTGGGGTTTGAATAATTCACCTCTGGAAACATGGGTGTTTCGTTCAACATCCTTAAACAACCCTTATTCAGGGACCTTTTGGGCAGGATGGGTTACTTGACCTGAAGAAAATTCTAACTGGGCCCCACCTGCAAGGTCATGTGCTGTTTATTTTGATATGCGATCACCATGTCGCGCACATATGGTTGTGATGCATGTGCCTGGTGTAACCTTATCAGACGGGTAGTCATGATGGGTATACTGGGCTTCGTATATTTTACCCCAGTGTCACTTTGATGGCATGCACTGCTCTCTCACTCAATAATAATAATAATAATAATAATAATAATAATGATGATGATAATGATGATGAAGATGGTTTCAAATTTTTGGCACAAAGCCAGCAATTTTAGGGGGAATAATAAGGAAACGTTTGCCCTGGTTTTGACGAGTGATTGTAAATATAAGCCACTAAGCATTTTGCCCGGGATACTAACGATGTTGCGAGTTCGCCATCTTGCTCATCATAAAATATTATTAAATAATACTTTGATCAGGCGTTGTAATTTGTTACTTTCCTAAGATCGGATGTGTTTAGGAGAAAGTATATTGGTGAACAAAGCACTAAAGCACCTAACCAGCAAAGCACAGTAACGTTAACTAACCGTGGTTATTTCTGTCCCTAGGAGAGAGTAAACCTCGATGAACAGCAGTTAACTCACCAAAGCAAAATCATTAGTGATAACGCAAGGTTAAAAATATTACCAAAAATTGAAATTTGTTGAGGCAACAGGGAATCGTAATTATGAGTTTTAAAAATTTCAATCAATATGCTTCATACACATGCCATGCATCATTGCCAAAATGATAATATCGAGTTCTCAGATGGGATTGTTGTCAATCTGTTCTTAGCGATGTCCTGTACGTTGAACATGGTATATGCATTGGAATTGACTTGCCGCTTTTATTCCGACAGTGTACATTACGCTATCGCCTGTATAACTTATTCGGAAGTGACGCATGTATTGTTAGATATTTTACATAGCTGAGGCCAAATACTAAACAACCAAAATAAAAGTATTCACCTCTCTCTCACATGAATTGTTTTAGTATTTAAACTTAGTTTATTAAAGTCAATCTTGAAGAAACATTGAAAACTGATATAGCTGTACCATTCTACCAAAATTTATAAAGTGGTGTACTAAATCTGTATATCATTCATACTTTAAGCGAATAAGAGATATTATTTTCTGCTTTAGGCACAAGGCCCGAAATTTCTGGAGCGGGGGCCAGTCGATTAGATCGACCCCAGTACGCAACTGGTACTCAATTTATCGACCCCGAAAGGATGAAAGGCGAAGTCGACCTCGGCGGAATTTGAACTCAGAACGTAAAAACAGACGAAATAGCGCTAAGCATTTCGCCCGGCGTGCAAACGTTTCTTATTTCTTTACTGTCCACAAGGGGTTACACACAGAGAGGACAAACATGGACAGACAAACGGATTAAGTCGATTATATCGACCCCAGTGAGTAACTGGTACTTATTTAATCGACCCCGAAAGGATGAAAGGCAAAGTCGACCTCGGCGGAATTTGCACTCATTACGTAACGGCAGACGAAATACCTATTTCTTTACTACCCACAAGGGGCTAAACACAGAGGAGACAAACAAGGATAGACATAGGTATTAAGTCGATTACATCGACCCCAGCGCGTAACTGGTACTTAATTTATCGACCCCGAAAGGATGAAAGGCAAAGTCGACCTTAGCAGAATTTGAACTCAGAACGTAACGACAGACGAAATACGGCTACGCATTTCGCCCGGCGTGCTAACGTTTCTGCCAGGTCGCCGCCTTAGAATGGAATGAGAGCTATTAATGACTCGAAGGCTCTAGAAATGAAAATCGGCTGGCTGCAAACTGCAAGGATCAACTTCTACTGGAAAAGTAGCCACTAACACATAATCCCTTGAAGATTAGATTAGAGATTTGGAAAGTGTCTTTCGAAGAAGCTTACCAGAGATATTTTCCACACACCTTATGACCGTCACTAGTGTTATGTATTTGTTTCATGTGTCATTCGAATATGTGATATCATCCATATGTAAAAAAAACTTATGTTTTCTCATAGTAACCGGGTTTATTACAGTATTACTGGGGTTGTAGCGTAACATTTTTTTGTCGTTGAAGTGTGCTTGAAAGGTAAGAAAAATCTTGAAGGTAAGCCAGCGGCCACCAGCAGATTTTCTTGTCAGAATAAAAACATTCACTTTTACTGTTTAGTTGGAATCAGTAGCTCACAAACGGTAACCATTCGAGGAAACATATGTGTAAACAATGCAATTCTTCAAAACAGCGCATTCAATGCGTTCACAAAGCTTGGTGAATGCCAAAACATTATCAGGCAATGTCAATTTCTGCGCATAGTTAATGTAAGTAGTTCTCTTACATTGCAACTAAGAATAAAACATGGCTATTTGATTACATTGGTTCGTAGTATTGAAGCAGTTTGTTTCTGATTCATGGTTTCTTTTTGGCTAGTAAAAGTGATTTATATGTTTTCTTTTTACTCTTTCATTGAATTGCTTGTAAAATCTGATGTATTTCCAAAGAAAATAAACAACAACGTTAACAGTTAAAGGCATACTGTCGTTGGTTTTAAAAGAAATTCTTTATATATAATAGTTTTGTTGATAAAAACTAATTACTAGAATAAGGATTTTCTCATAGCATATAAAACTCCTTATTGAATGGTTTGAATAAGATCAATAATTCAATAGATAGAACTTCGATAAGAAAAACAAACTATTTTCATCTTTGTAAGTTGATCCATTTGAAATTTCTAGCAAAAGTATAAAGTTTCCACCTGAAAGCGAACAACTTCCTTAAGTCTAACAACAAAGCATTAAATCCTAGAGAGTGAGAAGGAACACATCAAGAAGCATTCTGCTGTCGATATTGTTTACATAATTTGATCTCCAGATAGCGGCACACAAACATATGTTTCTTAAATGTATAACAGGCGATGAAGCAAAGAATTTCGAGTAAATCTACAATGCTATTACACTTTGTTATCAGATTAACCAAACTAAAATTGTTTTTTTCTGTGAACCAAGTTCCCATCTGCTGCTAGTAATATTTGTTCTGTAACAGTACTAATTAACACAGTTGAGAAATTTATACAACAAAACTTTAAAGTTGTTAACATTTTGAGACAAGGTTGAATATTTTTTATAAATGTGCTAATCATATTGATTGCTTTTCAGAGGGTATGAGATCAGTTTTTGTAGATCAGGCTATAATCCTGATTTTAGGATATCAATTTGGAATTAATACATTTCTAAATTTCTCAGAGAGATTTATACAGTAGTAACACGATAAAATGGTGGTATGTTGTCAACTTAATGTGGCAGTCCCATGAAAGGGAAGAATAACTACTGTTATTTAGCCCTAGGAAGCACCGCTTCCTGTCGGCCTTGACACATTTACTGTGTCCTTATGTTTACAAAAGGGGAGATAAGTCCCTTCACCCAGCAAAGCCAGCATCCAGAGACTAATTTCTGAGTCATTGCGTCATCAGTTTGCTAGCTGAATTTTTTATTACGACCATAAAAGATCAATACATAGATGGGACAGCACAGGACGATACATACAAAAAAATGTTGTGATGTGTTCGATTGATATATATTATTTAAAAATATTGATGTTGAAATAAATAGTCTTTTTCTATATGACTAATGGATATGCCATGTTGCCTCAAAGGCCCAGCGGCGATCTCCTTCATTTTATTTCCTCTTTTTTTCCGAAGCCGATTAAGCCGGGTCCCTTGCACCCACCTTTCTTAACACAGCTTTCTATCTTTCCTCAAACACACTTCTCGACAGGGTCCTTTTCTCCAGCCCTATCTCGATCTTCAGATTATATCTGAAGTATTGTAGCAAACCAGGGACTGAAATGAAGGACCCTGTCACGAATCCTTGCATCCTAGTCTTCCACACAGATTCTTTCAGCACCACAACTGTACAGAAAAAACATGCCTCACCTTCCTTCGAGTGTTCATTTGGCGGTACAATCGTTATTATAGACTCAGCCGATAGCTGAACTCTTCCCAGATGCGACAACAGGTGTTTGACGTAAATTATCAAGCCTGATAGCTCCCGACAAAGCACAAAACTCTGGTCTTATCGAGAGGACCGAAAAATCGAAGCCCACATCTTGGACATGTCGTTAGCACCGACATTCCGTGCCTGGATAACTTATCTCGAACAGGTAAAGCGTTCCTGTAACACTGCCAGGTCAGGGATTTTTGGTTATTATCTAAATACCCTGACCCGAAATTTCTTTTGAACACGTTGGTAAGTTGGCTCTCATCGAACCCCAGAGCAGCTCCTAGGGCGCCATCGTTTTTATACTCTACCAGCCTTCTATACAAAACCGAGGTGGTATTCCCACCTTGCCCGTCTCATGGATCAGTACGAGTGCTTGTCGACACTCCTTTTGCCATTCAGTCAGATTACGTTTTTTAATGAAACCGGGTTTAAATCGCTCCAAAGAGGCTGGTCGCGGAAAGAATTCCTCTGCCAGCGGATTCCACACCTTATCCCCCTCCAGGTAGCGCCGGAGATGACTCAGCCTCAATGCATGTCTGCGCATCATCAACCATGGCATTCCTAATCCACCCTTTAACGGTTCCTGGCAGCAGACGGAGCACCTCACAAGTAGATTTCCTCCCTTCCACAATACGCGGAAGAGGAGTCGCTCCAACTTGTTCAGTCACGAGCCGGGGCAGAGGACAACGGTCAGGCGGTAGGTGATTACAGATGCAATAAACACATGCACCACCCCCGCCCTTCCTTTCAGGAACAGACACCTTCCGGACCAGGTCAAGACTAGAGCCTCCACCCTGTCTGCCACCACGCTCCAATTCTTCTCCATCTGGAAGTCCGCTCCAAACCAAACTCCAAACACTGGACGATATCGACTTGCTCCTCAAGGTGCCGAGGCGCAGGCCGATGGACTTGCGCTTGTTAAATTTTGCCCCTGCCACCGCTTCGTATCCTCTGATAGCGTCCTCTACACAAGGTAGCTGAGCCTCATTGGATCCGATGATGGTGACGTAATCCGCGTAAGCAGAGACCGACTTACCGCAACTGATTTCATTGGGAGCGTCCCCACATTCTCGAACTTCCGCTGTAATGGCTCAAGAGCCAACACGTACAGAAGCGGAGATAGGGGATACCCATGACAAACTGAACGCTTGATCGAAAACGGCTCCGACAGGTAGCCGTTTATCTGGACTGTGGATTTGATGCCGCAATACATGGCGGAGATCCAACCACGGAAGTCAGGGCCCAGCCCAGCCGCTTCGAGGACCGCCGCCAGGTACTGATGGTCTACCCTATCAAACGCTTTACTTTGGTCTAAATAGACCAGTGCCCCACCTTTGCCGGTTAATTTACCTAACCTGTCTAAAGTGTAGCGGATAAGGTGAAGATTGTCCTGGATCGACCTGTTTGAGATAGCGCATGTCTGCGCCTTCCCAACAAGTTTCTGCACGACACGCGTCAACATTTTAGCTAACACCTTGGCCAAATATTTGTCCTCATTTTGTTTGTTGTTAACACAACATTTCGGCTGATATACCCTCCAGCCTTCTTCAGGTGTCTTGGGGAAATTTCGAACTTGGGTTCTCATTCCTAAGGTATTTTTCGATGTTGTTATTATTTTTCGTTTTTGGATTTGGTTTGCAAGATTCTTTATGTGAGTTCGTGTGTTGAGGCATAGGTAAAGTTGTTGAGGTAAAGTTTCCACTTATTTCTTATTTTTATCTTCCTAAAATTTTCATTGCGTCTTGCAACCTTTTCAATAGTCTTGACTCTGTCCGATATTTACACTGCGTTTCTTTTTGTTTGTTTGTGCGCATGTGTGTGGGTCAGTGTGTGTGTGTGTGTGTGTGTGTGTGCATATACATGCACGCATGTACGTATGTAGGTAGGTATGAATGTGTGTGTATGTATATATGTGTGTGCATGCATATGTATAAATGTATGTATGTGTGTGCATCTGTATGTGTGTGATGTGGTCGCAGAAATTGTCTGACAGCCATGACTGGGTTCTCCTGCTTGTGTGGCATGATGCAGAGTCCTGTTGCCCGATAAAGGGTCTTCCAGTAGCCACTCTCTTGACCCAAGGCAGCACTACTGCCTCTAGGCACTTGATGTAGGGCTCTGTGTTGAGTCTGAGGCCGTTGGGAAGATGAATGGTCACTACAAACACAATGATGTTGACCGGATGTTTGATTTTTATGACTCTTGGTGCATGCTTTGCGGACACGGTAAGCCAACGGTTGTTCTATGTGTTCACGATATGATCTTGATAGAAATTTGTCTCGTCTGAGAAAAACCAAAGCGTGTTTGATTGGAGGGGATGCTTGAGTTTGTTCAAAAGTTTCGTAACGCGGTGTTTCCTCTTGTCCTTGAGAGTTCGGGATAAAAATTGGCCTTTTCTCATATTGTATGAATAATACCGAATGTATTCATGCACCACCTATCAGATAAGAAACTCAGACACTCCCATGTCCCTGGCGATGAACCTGATTGACTTGGGGGGGGGGATAGCTGTCAACCGTGGCCTGGGTCTCACCGACAAATTCAGGAATTCTTTTCTTATCAGAACAATCAGAGTGAGTTTTTCGAGCTGCCGTACCTTCCTAATCACCATTAGACACATCCAACTCTTTCCGAATCCTCTGCACTGACCTCAGATTGACACCCAAACATTCTGATATATTCGAATTGGAGATTCGGGCGCGAATGCCAATCTGTGCAGCATGTCGTTTCTAAATGCTTGGCAGAGTCAGTTGCATTGTGGTGCTGTTTCTTCTCACAGACGGTGCCCAACTGACTCTACTATACTGTGTAATCGACAAAATAAAGAAAACAATGCGCATGCGCGAAATAAAAATGTAAAATGGTGACAATTTACCCATCACACCCTGTATATACGTGTGTGCCTGAGTATGTGTGTATTTATATTATGTTATACACATACACACATATATATACGTATGTATTCATCACATGCATACATGACTGTGTATATAGCCACAAACACATAGATACACACACATATATTCAATGTGTTTCTTCAAAAACTGCTAAGCCAATAAGATGCATAATAAACATCTCAGAACGTCTTCAAGTAGAATGTTAGATTATATAACTGGTGATAAATTTATGGAAGAGTTAATCTCCAATGCAATATGTGGTGTATGTGTGGTATACTTGAGTGTATATATATACATATATATATATATATATATATATAATATATATATATATATTATATATATATATATATATATATACTTATTAATTGAGGATATAATCTTTAAAATGATTATATCAGTGGCTAGCGTATAAAAGATGACCATATCGGTGAAAATTAAGTTTTTAAGCATATGATTATAAAAATATAATTATAATTAAGGACGCTGGAATGCCAGCGCCTATACGCTAGGAGTAGATATCAAATACCTACAATCCACTCTAAATTTGTTCTCTATTTATAAATAGATTGTAGGTATTTGACATCTACTTCAAGCATATAGGCACTGGCATTCCTTCGCCCTTAATTATAATTATATTTTTATAATATATATTCTTTTATTCTTTTATTTGTTTCCTCATTTGACTGTGGCCATGCTGGAGCACCGCCTTTAGTCGTCAAATCGACCCTAGGACTTATTCCATCGGTCTTTTTGCCGAACCGCTAATGCTATGGGTACGTAAACACACCAGTATCGGTTGTCAAGCGATGTTGGGAGGAGGGAGGAGACAAATACAGACACACAAACGTATATATATATATTATATATATATATATATATATATATATATATAGTTAATCCAAACATAAACAAAGAGAAAACACAACAACGCGAGGACGTGGAACAAGTATAGTGTTATTGGCCGTTCAGGAAAGAAGGAGGGTTTAACGTTTCGAGTGATATATATATACGACGGGCTTCTTTCAGTTTCCGTCTATCAAATCCACTCACAAGGCTTTGGTCAGCCCGAGGCTATAGTAGAAGACACTCACCCAAGGTGCCACAAAGTGGGACTGAACTCGGAACCATGTGGTTGGCAAGCAAGCTACTTACCACACAGTCACATGTGCATATATATGTATATGCATGTATATATGCATGCGTCTGTATTTTATATACTCTTTTACTTGTTTCAGTCATTTGACTGCGGCCATGCTGGAGCACCTCCTTTAATCGAGCAACTCGACCCCGGGACTTATTCTTTTTGTAAGCCCAGTACTTTTTCTATCGGTCTCTTTTGCCGAACCGCTAAGTAACGGGGACATAAACACACCAGCATCGGGTGTCAAGCAATGCTAGGGGGACAAACACAGACAGAAACACATACACACACACGCATACATATATATATATACATATATACGACGGGCTTCTTTCAGTTTCCGTCTACCAAATCCACTCACAAGGCTTTGGTCGGCCCGAGGCTATAGTAGAAGACACTTGCCCAAGGTGCCACGCAGTGGGACTGAACCCGGAACCATGTGGTTGGTTAGCAAGCTACTTACCACACAGCCACTCCTGCGCCTATGTATATTATTTTTGTTGTTAAAGCGGCGAACTAGTAGAATCCTTACCGCAATGGGGAAAATGCTTAGCGGCATTTCGTCCGTCTTTACGTTCTGAGTTCAAATTCCGCCGAGGTCAACTTTACCTTTCATCCTTTCGGGGTCGATAAAATAAATACTAGCTGAGTACTGGGGTCGATGTAATCGACTTACCCGCTCCTCCAAAATTCAGGCCCTGAAGTATTATTATTAATGATGACTGAGTCGTTAGTATGCCAAACAAATTCTTAGCAACATTTCTGGGTTCAAATTTCACTTTACCTTCCCTCATTTCGAGGTGATTGACTATCCCGCTCACTAAGCTTTCAGTCCCTGCGCCTTTTTTCTTTCTTTCTTTCTTTCTTCCTTTCTTTCTTTCTTTCCTTTCTTTCTTCCTTCTTTCTTTCTTTCTTTCTTTCTTTCTTTCTTTCTTTCTTTCTTTCTTTCTTTCTTTCTTTCTTCCTTTCTTTCATTCTTGTTTTCTTTCTTCTTTCTTTCTTCTTTCTTTCTTTCTTTCTTTCTTTCTTTCTTTCTTTCTTTCTTTCTTTCTTCCTCTTTCTTTCTTTCTTTCCTTTCTTTATTTATTTATTTCTTTCTTTCTCTTCTTTCTTTCTTTCTTTCTTTCTTTCTTCCTTCTTTCTTTCTTTCTTTCTTCTTTTCTTTCTTTCTTTCTTTCTTTCTTTCTTTCTTCTTTCTTCCTTCCTTTCTTTCTTTCTTTCTTTCTTTCCTTCCTGCTTTCTTCTTTCTCTTTTTTCTTTCTGATTTTCTTTCTTTCTTTCTTCTTTCCTTCCTGCTTTCTTTCTTTCTTTCTTCTTTCTTTCTCTCTTTTCTTTATTTCTGCTTTCTTTCTTTCTTTCTTTCTTTCTTTCTTTCTTCTTTTTCTTTCTTTCCTGCTTTCTTTCTTTCTTTCTGCTTTCTTTTTTCTTTCCTGATTATTTCTTTCTTTCTTTCTTTCCTTCCTGCTTCTTTCTTTCTTCTCTCTTTCTTTCTTTCTTCCTGCTTTCTTTCTTTCTTTCTTTCTTTCTTCTTTCTTTCCCGCTTTCTTTCTTTCTTTCCTGCTTTCTTTCTTTCGTTCCTGCTTTCTTTCTTTCTTTCTTTCCTTCCTGCTTTCTTTCTTTCTTTCCTTCCACCTTTCTCTGCTTTCTTTCTTTCTTTCTTTCCTGCTTTCTTTCTTTCTTCTTTCTGCTTTATCATTTCTTTCTTTCTTTCTTTCCTGCTTTCTTTCATCGTTCCTGCTTTCTTTCTTTCTTTCTTTCTTTCTTTCTTTCTTTCTTCCTGCTTTCTTTCTCTCTTTCTTTCCTGCTTTCTTTCTTTCGTTCCTGCTTTCTTTCTTTCTTTTTTCCTTTCTTATTAAGGCATTAACCAGAAAGCAAACGTCAAAACGACAGTCGACAATCTTTCGTTAAAGCTGCAACACAGCGAAAAAAGAAAATGAATTTGTAACTGTTGTCAAAATGATAGAAATGAAGAAGGAATGGGAAAAAGGTAAATCATGTAAGATTTTCCTTCTTTGCCTGAATATATGCGTATATTATGTATGTATGTATGGAAGTATGTATGTATGTATGTATGTATGTATGTATGTATGTATGTATGTATGTATGTATGTATGTATGTATGTATGTAAGTGTGTGTGTATATATGTATGTATGTATCTAATATATATATATATAATTTTTTTTCCTCTGTTTTCCCTTCTCTGGATCTTTCCTTCTCCTATGTTTCCGACGAAGAGCTCCGCTCGAAACGTTAAACCCTCCTTCTTTCTTCTTCCTGAGCGTCCAATAATACTATATTTGTTCCACGTCCTCGTGTTGTTGTGTTTTCATGTGTGGATTAATTTATATATATATATATATATATATATATATATGTGGAGGCGCAATGGCCCAGTGGTTAGGGCAGCGGACTCGCGGTCATAGGATCGCGGCTTCGATTCCCAGACCGGGCGTTGTGAGTGTTTATTGAGCGGAAAACACCTAAAAGCTCCACGAGGCTCCGGCAGGGGATGGTGGTGATCCCTGCTGTACTCTTTCACCACAACTTTCTCTCACTCTTACTTCCTGTTTCTGTTGTACCTGTATTTCAAGGGGCCGGCCTTGTCACTCTCGTGTCATGCTGAATATCCCCGAGAACTACGTAGGGTGCACGTGTCTGTGGAGTGCTCAGCCACTTACACGTTAATTTCACGAGCAGGCTGTTCCGTTGATTCGGATCAACCGGAACCCTCATCGTCGTAACCGACGGAGTGCTTCCATATATATATATATATATATATATATAGTAAAGTTTATTTGCCAACATAACGTGGCAGTCCTGATTAGGACTATGTTGCTATTTTTTAACCTCTTGGAAACATTTTTTCCGGCTGCTTTATCGACACATAATCTGTGTCCTAAACATACTGTGAGCAAGGGAACACATTACTCCCTTCTAGCCGTTGGTAGTACTAGCAGAACAATGGTTTCTGGACAACCTTCCTCGGTGCTGGACAACTGCTTGGCTAGAGACAGGACTCAGCCGACCTTACTCACAGTATATACTTTTCCAAGTTGCTGACCTCGTAAGAAGAAAAACAACTAGCTTTTAATCTCTGATTGAGATCTATGAAGTAACAATACTGAATAGTAAAGTTTATTTGGCAACATAAGGAGGCAGTCTTGACTAGGAATGTGTTACTACTTTTTAATCCCAGGAGAAAACTTTTACCAGCTCCTTTATCGACACATGATCTTTGTCCTAGACATACTATAGGCAAGGAGGATCACTGCTCCCTTTTGCCGTTGGCTATACACCCGCACACGCACACACACACACACACACACACACACGCACACACATACATACTGATAGATAGATACATACACACATATATCTCGTATATATAAACATATGTATGTATATATTACGTAATGTATTTCACGTCTTTTCAATGTCGAACCTTTCTAGTAGTGTGAAGTATAAGTATACTGAGTTTAAAATAGTTATTGGTACCTCTATGGCTAAGCAGAATCATAAAATACAATATGTATGTGTGTGGTAGAACATACATATTGTATGTACTACATACAATATGTATGTAGTACTTATTGTGCTACATACATACTTGTGTGTGTGTGTTTATACCCGAAGAACTTCTGAAGAGTCTCACTCAATGAAATTACTTTCACAAAGCAATCGGCAAGCTGAAGATATGAAAAAAGACATTCGCCTAAAGTGGTGTGTAATGCAATCTATTATGAAGTTACTTGGTTACAAAACAAACTTCTAAGCCACATCGCTATGTCTGCGCCCACGACATACATACAATGCTTCTCAATCAAATTGATATATATTTCCATAGTTGTTAGTAATATACTCTTTGTCGGTTGTTCATAATCTGAGGTGTGATGTCTGTGTTGACAATTAAAATTTAATTGAATTTTAAAATATTTTATTAATCCGCATTGCTTATATTTATAAATGCATATCCGATTAATTTAAAGAACAATGTTCAACGAACAAAACGGCTTGGAATCTTCTGTATGTAACTTGGTTCATAATGGTATGAAGGTAGTGCAAGGAGTTTAATTAATTATCGCATGTAATTAATGTGCATTACTAGATATGACGAGTTAATGTTGATGACTTTTAATAAGTACAACATGAACATGTTACATAAGAGAAGGGATAAAGAGGCAAGCAGAGACCAGCTCACTGCAGCACGGGAAATAGATTCTCCTGGACGCCTTAGCGGCGTCTCTGGCTTGAAGTTGAATTTGCCAGTATGGCGGGCAAATTCACTAAGTTGCTTTGATGTTTGCCATGTCAACCTTATTCAGGAGACCAGTGTTGATTGATCGAGCCATATTTACGTAGGTGTTTAATACCTTTTACGGTCACACTTTTCCTTTTAAGGAGATACATAGGTTCGTGGTTCTAGACTGGATAAAATTCAACAGCTTTGCTTTTAATCTCAAGATTAAATGTGTCTCGCAACAAACACATTTGATCATTTAGTGTTATTTTATCTTTTATGTTTTTCTTGTCAGTAGACTGCGACCATGCTGGGGCACCGCCTTGAAAACGTTTTAGCTGCATGAACCAACCGTAGTACTTGTTTTTTAAGCCTGCTATTTATTCTATCGGCCATTTTTGCCGTAAGTTACCAACATTGATTGCCAAGCGGTGGTGGTGGTGGGACACATACGGGCTTCTTTCAGTTTTTGTCTATCATCTCCCAAATCCACTCACAAGGCTTTGCTCAGTAGAAGACACTTGCTGAAGGCGTCACGTAGTGGGACTGAACCAGAAATCATGTGGTTGGGAAGTTTAAGTTTAATAGCATTATAAACTGTAAAACATGATACCCTTAATTAAATTCGCCTACTTATCACGGTAACTCACTAGATAAACACATATGTATATAATTATATGTACACTGTTGCAAACGCATATTAAAACCCTAGTGTGGAAGGATAAGGATTCCCAAGGTATTATGCAGCCTTACGATGGCTACGTCCATCCTCAAATTGTTCCACAATTGACTCTCCATGAAAATCACACAACTCTTTTGTGTTTGATGTTCGCGTCAGATTAGTTGGTATAAACAATTAGTATACTGTAATCTGAAACGGAAAACAAGAACACGATTAAGTTTGAAGCATCTGGTAGTATCCGCACAGATAAAACGAGGATACATATATATATATATATATATATATATATATATATATATATATATATATATATATATATAGGCGCAGGAGTGGCTGTGTGGTAAGTAGCTTGCTTACAAACTGCATGGTTCCGGGTTCAGTCCCACTGCGTGGCACCTTGGGCAAGTGTCTTCTACTATAGCCTCGGGCCGACCAAAGCCTTGTGAGTGGATTTGGTAGACGGAAACTGAAAGAAGCCCGTCGTATATATGTATATATATATATATGCGTGTGTGTGTTTGTGAGTCTGTGTTTGTCCCCCTAGCATTGCTTGACAACCGATGCTGGTGTGTTTATGTCCCCGTTACTTAGCGGTTCGGCAAAAGAGACCGATAGAATAAGTACTGGGCTTACAAAAGAATAAGTCCCGGGGTCGAGTTGCTCGATTAAAGGTGGTGCTCCAGCATGGCCGCAGTCAAATGACTGAAACAAGTAAAAGAGTAAAAGAGTAAAAGAGTATATATATATATATATATATAATATATATATATATATATATATATATATATATATATATATATATGTATGTATTTGTGTGTTTGTATATAATACACAAATAAACTACTTTCCTACTAGGGCAGTGTGAAACCGCTAACTATATATTATTATGTCACACTACGACTTTGATCAGCCTCTATTTAGCGTACTTCAGTTTAGCATTTCTGAAAGTACCCTTGGAATCTCTTGTGTCAAATAAAGCAAAAAGCTGTTGATGGCCTGTTGGCAGACTAAGTCTGGGTATGTATAGGCTACCGCTACATTTTTAATAATATAATAACACTGAGGTGCTCTGTATATTCTCAAGTCACGTTTTTTTTTATTAGATCATACCCATTGCCTTCTTGCATGCTGCTTCGCAAATTTATCAGTTAATAGTTGGTTATTCGAACAATAGTGTATCATATGGAGACTGAGGAAAGGGTTTCTTTTTCTTTTGCTTTCAGTATTCTATATTTTTGTGCTCCCTCTTTTTCTTTGTTGCTATCACCGACAGTTTACTCCTACTCCCTGTTCTTTAGTTCCTCCCCATCATCTTGCGACAATAGAGTATCCCTACCATTCTTTACCGCTTGTCGGCTTTTTGTTGGATAAAATCCTTTGGACGTCTTTATGCTGTAATTCTATGTCAGCTCCTGTTACATGCAGCACAGAGGATGAAGAATTTTCTTCTACTTTGTCTACGATCAATAGCGAAGCGGCAGCGGAAGACACGGCTCTCTTTCAACCAGGCTTATCATTGTTGGCTGTTTTCTCTTCTTTACTTTTCAGCCTTTCAAGACAGAGAACACTAAAACGTTTTTACTCCGACACGTCTAAAGATTATGTCTCAGTCCTACAGTAGTCTAACTGCTTTCATCTCTATTACTACGATATAGAATACGGAGGCGCAGAGATAGCTTTGTGGTTTTTCAGAGGTTCTCATGCCCATACACATCACACTCGACTCTAATGGTAATGCACCCTTCCTCCGCACCCACCTCCGGTTCATGTTGCGCTTCAAAGTCGTGGAAGAACTAGATTCATTGTTTGCACTGGTGTTTTTGGTTATGATCTTTGTGGTTCGTTAATCCATTTTCTGTTTACTTTCTGTGTTGAAATCTCTCTGGAGATTTTCATCCCTTCCGTGTCGATAAAATAAAGTACCATTTAAGTACAGCCGTCGATGCTATCGAGTACTCTCTTCCCTCAAACATTCTGGCCTTGTGCTTAAATAAAAAAAAAAATAACATTATTACTAATCTCATCCTTTTACTCGGCCTAAGCCCTCAACTTATTCTTTTTCCGGTTTTCTTTTCTTTCTTTCTGTATTTTGTCTTTCAACCATCTCCACATGATGAGCAGAAGATAAAATAATAACTGGCTTCAAATTTTGGCGCAAGGCCAGCAATTACTATTAATAGTAGAATCATTAGGGCATTAATAAAACGATTTTTGATGCTTTAATTACGTTCTAAGTTCAATCAGATACAGGCAGGTTCAATTTTACTTTCTATTTTCTTTGGAAAGCACAACTGGAGTAGTGGGGTTGTTAAAATCAACTAAGACCTTTATCAAACGTGTGGCATATTACCCATATTAAGTTACCCTAGTATTTATATTAGATTGGTAGAATGAGAGAAACGTTGAGTGAAAGTTGTGCTTTTATATTTCATGTTCAAATTCAAGAAAGTTTTACTTTTCATCCTACTATGAATGCGTCTTCCTTGTTCCAGCTACTTGTTAGTCCTGGTGTTTTTATTATGTATTTGTCTGAATATTTTTTTCATCATACCTAATGCGCTCATAATGATCCGAATTGTTTCTGATTTTAGACTCCACATTATTATTATTATTATTATTATTAATATTATTATTATTATTATTGTTGTTGTTGTTGTTGTTGTTGTTGTTGTTATTATTATTTTTATAGACGTCGCACAGTACACAATATCGTGAGGTTGTTGATTGAAAATATTGTGTCTACCGGGGGATTGTACTATTTATGAAGTCACAGACAGTACGTTACGCAATATGCATGCAGTTCCAAGCGATGCCGACTTTTGCAACACATCTAGATTGTAGGTTATCTCTAAAGTTTTCAGATGTTTTTTTCACATTGGGTGGTATTGAACCCACTGTTTCGATGACAATAGGAATAACCTTTATGTTCGACTCCCGTAGCTGCCATATCTTAACGATATCAATTCTCAGATCCCCATATTTATCAACTTTTTCTCTTTCTTTCATGATATGTTGATCTCCAAGGTACTGCTACGTCGATTATTAAGCACGCTTGTTTGTCCCTCCTAAAGATTACTATATCCGGCCTTCGGTGCTCTAACACTTTGTCTGTCTGGAAATCAAACTCCCAGACGATTTTTGCCTTCCCTTTTTGTCTATTACCTTTTCCGGTGTATGCTGGTAGCAAGCACCCGTAACATCAATATCCATACTTACGGCATAGTAGCCGGTGAGGGTTTTGTGCTACTTTGTCGTGTCTACGCTTGTACTCTTTCTGCGCAAGACTTTCGCAAGCACTAACAATGTGAGTCACACTTTCGACCCTCTTCTCACACATTCTGCCAAGGCCTGATGCACTTGTGTGGTATATATTAGTTTTCACTGAGTTAGTATTCAATGCCTGATCCTGGGCAGCGATGATTAGGCTCTCAGTATTCTTTTTTAGGTCACCCTTGTTAAGCCACTTCCTTGATACTTCCTGGTCTTTTAATTTGTTGGTTTCACGGTGGAACTGACCATGTAAGTCTATACGGAGTAGGGTTTCCTCTCTCTCGTTGGCTGTTCGTGTTCGGAATTCATGAGCTCTCTCAAGTTCATTCTTGTTAACTCCTACACTAGCAACATACAGTAGCAGGTCTTCTTTGCTGTTTACCAACTATTCTGCCATGTTTCTTCTTTCACTGTTGATGCACTCCCGTACGCTAATCAGCCCACGTTCACCTTTACCCTCTTCGTGTAGAGCCTGTGTAAATTTGCTTTAGGGTGGAGGGCACCATGCATTGTCATTGTCTTTCGTGTAGTACGATCGAGTTGGTCAATCTCCACTTGTATCCATCTCAGGATGGGTGCACTATAGCGGACTACAGCAGTAGTCTTTGAGTTGAGTTTTGATTTCAAGAGAACTTTGAGATGCTTGAAATATGCAGTGATGCCCCTGTCTTTCATTTCTCTGTGCAGGATATTGTCCAGCTCCAGGATCCCAAAGTACTTGTACCCATCATCATCCGGGTCTTCCATTCTCACTCCGTTTGGCAATTCCATGCCCCTACAATTTCTTTTCCCCCGCTTCAAAGTAAGCACCGCACACTACTTCGAGATACCGAATTCCATCCCTATATCCTTGCTTCACATTTGCACAGTCTCAGCCAGCTTCTCCATTTCAGGCCCTGTTTTTACGAACAGTTTAAAATCATTCCCGAAGAGAAGGTGGTTGATACGTGGTCCGTTCTTCTCAGCTTATAGTGAACGTTGATTTTACGTAGAACTACAGAAAGTGGGATCAAAGCTTATTATTAATATTACTACTACTACTACTACTACTACTACTACTACTACTACTACTACTACTACTACTACTACTACTACTACTACTACTACTACTACTACTACCGAGTGAGAGAGTAGCGCATGCCATCAAAGTGACACTGGGGTAAAATATACGAAGCCCAGAATACCCATCATGACTACCCGTCTGCTAAGGGTACACCAGGCACATGCATCACAACCATATGTGCGCGACATGGTTATCTCATATCAAGATAAACAACGCATGACCTTGCAGGTGGGGCCCAGTTAGAATTTTCATCAGGTCGAGTAGCCCATCCCACTCAAATGGTCCTTGAAAAAGATTTAAGGATAATGAAGAAAACACCCATGTTTCCTCTCAATACTTGGCTATGATGCTCCCCCACTCATTCTGCTCGTGATCAGAGATGCGCATATCGTCATCTACTGAGGGACATGCTCAACTGGTTAAGGTCAAACAACTGACAAGCAAATCTGTGGTATTGAGCAGAATATTTGCTGTAGCCCATCTTTTATACCAAGACAAAACAATGTACATGATAACACTTCCAATCAGTTAAGATCAGAAGCCATGAGAGCCACTGCCTGGTACTGCATCAGGGCATTTATTTATTATTATTATTATTATATTATTATTATTATTATATTATTATTATTATTATTCTTCTTCTTCTTCTTTTCTTCTTCTTCTTCTTCTCTTCTTCTTCTTCTTCTTCTTCTTCTTCTTATTCTTCTTCTTATTCTTATTATTATTATTATTATTATTATTATTATTATTATTATTATTATTATTCTATGTTTGACTTTTGCTTTATGTCTGTACAAGTTGGCTCCAAGTCTCACCCAGAGACCTCAAGAGACAACAGGTTGGAAGTTCTGTGCCATATATTTGGGGGTTTTTTTTTGGTGTTGTACTAGTGAATGTCTAATACATAAAAAAAAAAAAAAAAAAAAATGTTTGTTTTAAACCTTGGGATTACATAGAGAGTATTTTGCGTAGGATAATAGCAGTTCCCATGAGCACTATCTTTTGAATTTCTGCCATTTTGGGGTTTCCTGGTATCTGAGTTAGGTAGCAATCAGTCCATTTCGCTATCATTCCCAGGGCACCTATGACAACAGGTATTGTTTTAGTCTTCAGCTTCCACATTTTGCTGATTTCTATTTCAAGATCTTTATATTTGCTCAGTTTTTGGTAGGTCTTGACAGATACGTTTATATCGATTGGGACAGTCATATCAATGAGGAGGCATGTTCTTTGTTTGAAGTCTTCAATATGATGTCTGGCCTATTTGCATCTATCTTTCTGTCAGTTTGAATGTGTGAAGTTCCAGAGGAGTGAGATGTGGTCATTTTCAAGCACTGGAGGTGGTTTGTGTTCCCACCAGTTTTTTTCATGGGGCAAATCCAGGTTTTTGCAGATTACCCAATGAATATATTGTGCAGCTCTATCGTGTCTGTTGAGATACTCTGTAGGCGCTAGAAGACTGCACTTGGAGACCACATGGTCAATGGTTTCATTTTGTTGCTGACATACACGACACGTTGGACTGCTTCTGATCTTTAATATGTTGGCCTGGTAGTTCTTTGTTGGTAGGCATTGATCTTGAGCTGCTATGATAAACCCCTCTGTTTCAGATTTTAAGCCAGAGGCCATTAGCCATTGATGGGTCAGGGCTTTGTCGATATCTGCATTATTCGCTCTCTTTGGGTATTTGCCATAGAGAGTTTTTTTTTGCCATTTATTATTCAGAATATCTAAGGCCGCAGTTTTGGCACGGGTTTTCATGCGCCTAGCTTTTTCTGTGCTTGTTTCTTGTATGTCTATCTCTAATTCCGAAATTGGTTGTATTCGGAATTCACTTAGATATTCCTTTGCCTGTTTTGTGACTGAGTATGATGCTTTCTTGTTTTCATGTTTTGAGACAAGTTTTAACATCCAGTCCTCAGAGTTTTTCAGGTAGGTGTCTAGGCCAATTGTAGCAATTTTCATTGTTATTGCCAGTTGCAAAAGACCACGGCCTCCCTCTTTTCTTGGCAGATAGAGTCGTTCTGTATCTGCCTTAGGGTGGTGCATTCTATGCATTGTCAACAGTTTCCTTATTTTTCTGTCGAGCTGACATATTTCAGTAATTGACCAGTTAACAATATTGAAACTGTAAGTCACGACTGGGTATGGCTAATGCATTGATCGCTTCGATCCTGTTTCTTGCATTCAGCTCTGTCTTGAGTATTGCTCTCACTCTTCGATAGCATTCTCTCCTGATCCTTTCCTTCATCTCTGAATGCCTTATTCCGTTCCCTTCAATTACCCCTAGGTACTTGTAGCTCTCCGCTGGGTCTAGTTCTTTTATGACATTCTGCTGGTCAAGGTTAACGTTAGATGTTTCTGTCATTTTTCCTTTGATAAAGGTAGCTTTTGCACATTTATCGATGCCGAATTGCATTCTGATGTCGTCACTGAATTGTTTGACTATCGCTAGTAAGCACTTGAGTTGTTGGTCATTTTTTGCAAAAAGCTTTAAATCATCCATGTAAATGAGATGATTTATATTTTTATCAAACATTTAATACCCGTACTGCGCGTCATTGAGCAGCTTTGAGAGAGGTATTAAGGATAAACAAAAGAGGAGTGGTGACAGTGAGTCACCCTGGAAAATGCCACACGAAATTTTTACATCACCAGCATTTAGGGATTCATTGTCACTGTTCAGAGTTAGTGTGGTTCTCCATGATCTCATACTTACAGCCAAGAAGTTTCGCAGAGTAGGTGCTATCTTATACATTTCCAGGCATTTCCTAATCCAGCTATGTGGTAGGCTATCAAAAGCCTTTTTATAGTCTATCCAGGCTATTGATAAGTTTTTGTGTCGTTTGTGACAATCTTCTAAGATCATCTTATTGATGAATAGTTGGTCTTTACAGCCGTAGGATCCACGTTTACATCCTTTCTGTTCATTAGGGAATATGCTGCTGTCTGTTAAAAAACTATAGGTATATTCCGTCAGGACAGATGTTAGTGTTTTGTACATAGTTGTTAAGCAGGTTATGGGTCTATAGCTTTTTGGTTCATTTGTTTCTTCACTTTTTGGAAGCAGGAATGTTAACCCATTAACTAGCCAAGGAGGCATCCTGCTAGGGTGTTGCAAAACATCATTGTACAGTTCTGTTAGCAGTTCATGGCTCTCTGGGAAGGCATTCAGCCAGAAGTTAGGAATTTTATCCTTTCCTGGAGACTTCCATTTGCTTGACCTCCTGAGAGCAGATCTTATATCTTCTACCTTGACACCCTCCCACTTTTGCTCTTCTAAGGGACCCAGTTCTGTAGATATTCTGTCAATCCAGGGGGCCTTTTCGTTGTGTGTTTTTTCTTCTGCCCAGATTTTATTCCAAAATCCCTGCACTTCTTCTTTTGATGGTACAGACCTTGCAGTTAACGCTGTTTTTCCTATCTTCCTGTAAAAATTCTTGGGGTTATTTTTGAACATGTTGTCCTTGAAAAATCTAACACGCTTTTCATACCTCGCTATGCGGGCAGCTTTGGTAGATACCTTTTGTTTGATGGTTTCTATGGTGGCATCAATATCAAGTATAGTTTTCATATTGTATTTTTTCTGTAATTTTTGGGTTTTTGTAGGTTTGGTAGTCTTGTGAGCCTTAAGGTTTTTCAAATATTCAATGTCAGATCTAAATATTTTAATTTGTTGTTGCAGACGCTCTTGCCAAGAAGGCTTTTTGTGGGAATGTTGCCGTTTTCTAATCTTTTCACCACATAGGATCGTTGAGATTTTCGCGGATGCATAGTATAGGTGGTTGAGGTTTGTGATATCAACATCATTAGCTGAAATTATATCCTTAAGTGCAAGCCGGATTTTACCAATTATTTCCATGTTTTGGTTAGAGTTGCAGATTTTAGGAAGTGTATCACGTTCATCCATGCTGGTTTCTTTAATTTTCAGCCATTCAATCATGATTTGATTTTTTAGCTTATGTAGTTCTGTTGGGTCAATATTTGTGTGACTTTCTTTATCTATTTGATGCTCATCTGTCTTAGTGTTTATGATTGGTTCAGGGAGTATTTCACTTTGCCTATCACTTATACTAACTCTTTCAATCCTTACTTCGTTTTTATCAGCCCTGGGCTGGTCTATAATTATTTCCTCTGTATTATCTTCTCTAGCTGCAGCTTCGTTCATTTTATCCGATATTGCTTGTCTAACTTGATCAATCTCTACTTCAGTCAGTGATTTTTTTTTATAATGTTTCTTCTGACGTTGGCAAGTTTGTTACTGTCTATGTAGGGTCTTACTTCAGGGTGTTTCTGTCTCCAGTTTAAGTATGCTTGTACAGTGCTAGATTTATCTATGGGGAAATATATGGCATGGTAGAAGGCCTCAAGAACTTCCTTATTATCTCCCCTAGACCATTTCTCCTTCTTTTTCTTTTGATTATTTGGTGATGAGCATGGATGGCCATCTGTTGGAATATTCCGGTTGTGGGGTACGTCCAGCTCCTGTGTGTTGGGAAGATTTGATCCAGTAGCTGATTTTTCAATCAGAATTTGGTTCAATTTTCGGGTACGTGGTCTTTTGTAATCCGCGCAATGACCAATGCGGTTTAATGTTTGATTTGTTGACCTTGAAGCATGACGAGCATCCATTCTTATATTAGGAGATGGATCTGTCAGTTTAGGGTTCACTACATGTAAGCATTGCTCATAGCGCATATTATTATTATTATTATTATTATTATTATTATTATTATTATTATTATTATTATTATTATTCTATGTTTGACTTTTGCTGGCTCCATGTCTCACCCAGAGACTTCAAGAGACAACAGGTTGGAAGTTCGTGTTGGTGTTATGCCTAGGGTGCCATATATTTGGTTTCGTACTTAGTGTTGTACTAATGAATGTCTAAATGTGTTATTATTATTATTATTATTATTATTATTATTATTATTATTATTATTATTATTATTATCATCATCATCATCATCATCATCATCATCATCATCATTATTATTATTATTATTATCATCATTATTATTATTATTATTATTATTATTATCATCATCATCATCATTATTATTATTATTTTATTATTATTATTATTATTATTATTATTATTATTATTATTATTATTATTATTATTATTATCATCATCATCATCATTATTATTATTATTATTATTATTTTATTATTATTATTATCATTATTATTATTATTTTATTATTTTATTATTATATTATTATTATTATTATTTTATTATTATTATTATTATTATTTTATTATTATTATTATTATTATTCAGTAGTTTTATTTTTATAGCGTGCTTTCACTTCACTACCGAGCGCAGCTCTGTGTGCCTTGGGTATGTGCTGTGATTTGTTGTGATGCTCTGATGGTTATTGTATGGAAAGTGTTCTGCGTAGGATGTGTGCAGTGCCTAGTAGTGCAATTTTCTGTATGTTATATGTGTTGTAAGTCCTGGTGTTTTTGTTATGTATTTGTCTGAATATTTTTTATCATGCCTAATGCACCTACTATGATAGGAATTGTTTCTGTTTTCAGGTTCCACATTCTAGTTACCTCTATTTCCAGGTCTTTGTATTTTGAGAGTTTCTCCATTTCTTTTAGAGACACGTTGTCATCTGCCGGTATTGATACATCAATTAGAAAGCATTTTTTTTCTTCATGATCTCTGACAACTATATCTGGTCTGTTGGCCTTAATTTCTCTATCTGTGTGTATCGGCATATCCCAGAGTATGGTTGCTTTCTCGTTTTCTGTGACCTTTTCTGGTGTGTGCCTATACCACCTTTTTTCTGTTGTTATTCCATAATGTTGGCATAGCTTCCAATGTATGTAGGTTCCAACTCTGTCATGTCTGTGAATATATTCCTTCTTAGCCAGGACTGGGCAGCTAGAGATAATATGATTTATTGTTTCTTGTCCATCTCCACATATTCTGCAGTTACTTGTAATATTTCTTTTCATTACATGTTTTTGGTAATTTCTGGTGGTGAGGCTTTGGTCTTGTGCTGCAATTAAAAATCCCTCTGTTTCTGCTTTGAGTCCTGAGCTTCTCAACCATTGCTGGGATTTTTCTTTGTCTATTTCTTTTGCGTTTAGTTTAGTGCAGTATTTACCATGAAGGGGCTTTTCTTGCCATCGTTTTATCATGGCTCGTTGCTGTTCTATTTTTAGCTTGGATTTCATTTGTTTTATAGCTTTTGTTGTTTCTTCATCATCTTTTTCTTCTTCTTTGTGTTTATTAGGTGGTATGATTTCTTGTTGTATTTGTCAGCTTCCTTAAATACTGAGAACAGTTTTGTTTTGCTCGTGTTTTGCTGCTATCTGGATCAGTTTTCCTTCCTTCTGAAGTAGGTATTTTTGCAGTCCTATGGTGGTTATTTTATAGTAGTTTTCCAGCTGTATAAGGCCTCTACCACCTTCTATACGTTGTATATATAGTCTTTCTATGTCAGATTTTGGGTGATGCATCCTAGATCCTGTCAGTATTTTTCTTGTTTTCCTCCTCTATTTTGGACAGTTCATTTCGTGTCCAGTTAAGGATATTGTGGCTGTAACTTATAACTGGGACAGCTAAAATGTTGATACCTATTATCTTGTTTTTAGCATTGAGCTCTGTTTTTAGTATTGATCTAACTCGTCTATAATATTCTTTTTTTATTTTCTCTTTCATTTGTGTGTGCTGTGTCTTATCTAGTTCATGGATTCCTAAGTATTTGTAAGTTTGGCTTTGGTCTAATTCTTTTATTTCATTGGTTTTATCTAGTGTGATGTTGTTACTCTTAACTAGTTTTCCTCTTTTCATGGTTACTTTGGCGCATTTTTCTAATCCAAATTTCATATCTATTTCTTTGGTAAATCCATGAACTGTCTTTAATAGTGTTTCCAGCTGTTTGTCATTTGCAGCGTATAGTTTTAGGTCATCCATATATAAAAGGTGGCTGATCGTTTTGCCGTAGCATTTATATCCGCATCCAGTTCTATTTAGCATATCAGATAGAGGTGACAGTGCCAAGCAGAAAAGGAGTGGAGAGAGCGTGTCTCCCTGGAATATTCCTCTTCTAATGGGGATGTCTTTGGTTTTCATGAGTCCCTCTTTTGTTTGGAGGTGTAGGACTGTTTGCCATTTATTCATAGAATGCTCTATGAATTTTATGATTGTTGGTGCTACTTTGTTAATGGCTAGTGTTCGAGGATCCATGTGTGGGGGATGCTATCAAACGCCTTTTTGTAGTCAATCCAGGCCATACTGAGGCCCTTCTTCTTTCTGTGGCTGTCTTCAGTTACGGCTTTATTAATCATTAGTTGATCTTTACAGCCATATGAGCCCTTGCGGCATCCTTTCTGCTCTTCTGGGAACAGTTTGTTTTCGTCCAGGTGCTTGTTCAGCCTTTGCGATATCACTGCAGTAAATGCCTAGAACATAGTAGGGAGGCAGGTTATTGGTCTGTAGTTTTCTGGTTTTGTTGTTTCATTTGATTTGGGAATTAAGATGGTTTTCCCCTTCGTGAGCCATTCAGGCATTGTCTCTGGCTCTGCTAGTATGCTGTTAAAGTTTTCAGCCAGCTTTTTGTGCATTCCTGTTAGATATTTCAACCAGAAATTGGGGATCTTGTCATGCCCAATCTTCCAGTTGCTTAGTTTTTGCAGTGCCTGGGTGACCTCTTCAGTTGTTATGGGGGTCCAAAGTTGTTCAGATGCCGAGTTTGTTATTTTCATACTCCTTTTTTTTGGTTGTTCGTTCGCCGACCATATTTCTCTCCAGAATTCTTCCAATTCTTCTGCCGTTGGTGCTGCAGTGACTTCTATTTTATTTTTGCCCAGTTCTTGGTAGAACTTTTTGGGGTCGGAGTTGAACTTCTGTTCTGTTCAAAGAAGCGTTGGCGTTTCTCGTACCGGCGGATCCTTTGAGCTTTGGCAAGGATATCTTGCTTCAGCTTTTCTTTTATCTCCGGCAAATCTTTTTCTGTGATGTTATATTTGCGGAGCATTTTTGTTCTCTTTTTGTTGCTTAGTAGCGTTGCTTGTTTGCTGATTTCATAAGAATCGACAGGTCTTTTCTAATTTTTTTTATTTTGTTTTGGATGTTATTTATCCACAGGGTTTGTTTGGGTGGTGGTACTCCTGTTTGGGCGGGTTTGGGTGAGTATCCAGCTTCTTTTGTGGCTGCAGTGGCTGCTGCGTATATCAAGTCATTTAGTTCAGTGATATCACTTTTTTTTTGTTTCAGTGGCTAGTTCAGTGACGGCTAGGTTATGTTGTTTATAATTGGTGTTGTTATTGCGTTATTTTTATTCTTGGGAGGTATGGTCGGTGGTCCATTTTGGGCTTTGTGGTTTTCAGTTCTTTGATTATTTTATTTTTATATTATCATAATCATTAGGCTCCCCTTCGTTGTTTACATCGTGTTTGTTGGGAATGTTGCGTTTGTCTTCGTGTTTTACAGTTTCAGTGTTTTATTATTGGGCATTGTTGTGTGGCTTCTATCTACATTTTCCTGGTGTATTTTTTCTTTTAAATGTTCTATTTCTATTTCTGATATTTTTTTGGCTTTGAGAATGTATCTTCGTACGTTAGCTAATTTATTAGGGTTCATTGCTGTATCCAAGTCTATATCTCTATTATTTTCCTTCCATATTTTATATGTATGTGTTGTTGTATTTTCATTTTGTGGGTAGAGCATTGCTGTGAAGTATGCGTGTAAGATAGAAATGTATTCCTCACGTGTCCATTTACGACTTTTGGGTTTTAATTGCGGGACATGAGGTACAACGTCCGCCCATTATTTTGACGGTCGTCATTTTCGTAGGGTACCGGTCCGTTTATTTCTGTTGTCACATTATTCGCACGTGTAGTTTTTCGTACATTTTTTGTTGTAGGTTTAATGTACGTACCGCTCGATTGTTATTCTTGGGTTGAATAGTATCGGTGGCATTTAATTTCTTCGTAGTTCCTTTGTACATGGTGTTTGAGGTCGGGGATGATCGTGTTGTTCCACGCATGTTTACATGTGTTGTGTTAGAGGTGGAGATAATATCGAGTCAAAATACATCATTTCGTTTCGAAAATAGTAATAAATTTCAATTAGTATTACTTACTCGGATATAGTCCAATTCTTTGTTAGTAAATCTTTGGCTCCATAGGGTGTCCTTGTTTTCGATGTTTGTGGATAGATTTCGGAGCTCTGTATTTTCCTTCTTACATCTTAAACGTCCCCGTTGTCTCCATCTTAAACGTCCCCGTTTAATATT